>NC_083775.1:2931664-2956664 GCF_963514075.1 Conger conger | reverse complement strand
GTAACGGGGTAAAGGAGACAGTGCAGTTGTAACAGGGGTAGTTGTACCGGGGTAAAGGATATGGGCTGGTGACCATGCGGATGCACCAGCTGCGGGGGCAGGTGGTCTGTTTGAGGCAGAAGAAGACCACCGGGGCCAGCTCAGGAAACGGGACCACCAGCCCGCCCAGGTCACTGCTGACGTCATCGCCCAGCCCCACCTCCTCCAGGAACTCCTCCCCCTGGGCGGGGCCGTAGTCCTCGCAGAGCCCCGCCCCCACCTGGGCCACGCCCGGCGATCCGGGACCCTCCTCGGTCGTCATGGAAACACGGCGGTCTGTGGAGGGGCAGAGACCACCAAGGGTTAAACGGGTTAAAGGGTAATTACACTCTCCATCATTTTATTTTATTTTTTTTTTTTTAAACGTGTTTGTTTGACTTTACCGTGAAACATTTCAGGCACCTGATTGGTTAGAGAATACTTTATGCAAATGAGATGGACGCACAAACTCTACCCAGAATGCATTTTTTTCCAAAACTGTGCAGTAGGCAGAGCCCCAGGCTGAATCAGTGAGCGCACTTCCTCTGTAAGATCACAGACAGACAGACAGACAGACACGTCTACATCCCGGTCACCTCGAGTTCAACTGCCACTGCTTCCACCTCTTCAGCAAACAGCAACCTCCGATTGTTTATCGCAGTCAATAACCAATGTGCAACGCGACACCCTCCACTCAGAAAGAGTGACACGCCAGTCTTTTTTCCCCGCTGCCTCGTGTTTCAGCCGCATTATAAAGAGCGTTTATACCGCCAGCGTTTAGCGGAAGCCCTCATCCAGCGCGACTGGCACAGCAGGGACCGCAGCAGAGATGATCTGATTCTGATCTCATCTGATGCGCTGTCGTTCGGCTAAACCGCCGTCGCGTCTGAAACAGCTCGTCGCCCCTCGCGCTGATGGGATTTGAAGATCTTATCATCTGGGGGGCAGCGGCGTTTTGTCACCAGGGGGGCGAACGCACGCCGAACAGACAGACAGGACGGCGGGATAGCGGCACGTTCACCCAGACTGAACTTTAAGAAAACTGTTTTCTGTTAAAAATCCCTCCGTAAGCAGCCGCCATAACAACCCAAAATATTATCTTTCCTGCATATCAGCACCTTTGATTTATGACAACCGGTGAGAAGTTGTGAAAGGACGATTTCTCCTTCCAGAAAGGTCAAAAATTATATACCATGAAAGCACATATAAAAATAAACCCAGCAATAAATCCCTTATCGTTAACCGTGAAATAAGTGGGTTGAGAGTATTATTATTATAATTGAGCAGAATAGGAGATGCAGTTGGCTCTCTCTCTCTCTCATCATAACCTGACCTCTCAGAACAGAACAGAGAGCTGTGGTATACGGCTGAATTTCCCTGCTCTGTAATTGCCTGGGCTCCTTCCATACCTTAGGAACACAGCCTGTTAATTATGAATGCATACCATTGAGCTATAATGAGGAACTGGCCAGCACAAAGCCATATGCTGCAGGAATGCTGATATAGCCCAGTACTTACTGTCGGCTGTATATGAACTCATGGACACAGTTTACAGGAAGCCTGCTGTCTAAGTCTTCACGTATACTGCCTTAACTAATGTTGTAGAACATCTTCATAAATCATTCATAATAAAACCCTACAAGCATTATAAACTCAGTGACACTTTATTAGGTATTTATTCGACTTAGATTTTTTTAGACGTATTTGTCTTCTGCTGCTGTAGCCTATCCACTTAGAGGTTTGACGCGTTGTGTGTTCAGAGATGCTCTTCTGCATGCCACTGTTGTAATGTGTGGTTATTTGCGTTACTGTCACCTTCCTGTCAACTTTGACCAGTCTGGCCCTTCTCCTCTCTCATTAACAAGGCGTTTCTGCCCATGACTGCTCACTGGATGTTTTTGGTTTTTCATTACATTACATTACATTAATAGCATATGGCAGATGCTTTTATCCAGAGCCACGTACAGTTGATTAGACTAAGCAGGAGACAATCCTCCCCTGGAGCAATGCAGGGTTAAGGGCCTTGCTCAAGGGCCCAACGGCTGTGCGGATCTTATAGTGGCTACACCGGGGATCACCACCGAGGGTCCCAGTCATGTACCTTAACCACTACACTACAGGCCACACCATTCTCTGCAAACTCAACAGACTTGTGCATGAAAATCACAGGAGATCAGCAGTTTCTGAGATATTGGACATTTGGTCTGAACAACAGCTGAATCTCGTGACCACATATGAATGCTTTTATCCATTTAGTGTGACTGGGTTTCTAAACACAATTATTCAAAATACTTTTTCAGGAAAGCACATTGTCAATTAATAAAATAAAACGAGGCTAAATAATTAAAAGGGTAAATGGAGAGACGCGTCTCCTCAGGGTACAGTGAAGACACAATGCATAAATATATTTTTAAATAAGAAGTTTGACCTTCAGCCCCGGCCAACATTTAATGGACAGTATAAAAGAAGCCATTATGTATACAGAGTAATAGGTGCCTGTATTAAGCTATGACATTGCTATATGCACTGCGGACCCAGGGGAGTTGTAGTTTCCCCATTAGTGTGTGACTCTGTTCGCATCCCCGCTGGAGCGAGGCAGGTTAAGCACCCTGTACAAGGGCACACCGGCAATATCCCGCCAGCCAATCGACTCTGACACGCCGTAAGAGCGATGCGCAAAACCGCGAGTCCTCAACGCTGCGCTAACGACCGCGAACCACTGCTAACAATCGCTAACGACAGCTAACCACTGCTAATGACCGCTAACCACCGCGACAGCAGAGAGGCCAGAGACACAGGTTTCCACACTCAATATAATCATTCGTTATTTAGCTGATGCTTTCATCCAAAGTGACTAGCAAATGATTAAGCTAAGCAGGGAACAATCCCCCGGGAGCAATGTGGGGTTAAGGGCCTTGCTCAAGGGCCCAACAGCTGTGCTGATCTTATCGTGGCTACACCAGGGCTTCAACCACCAACCTTCTGTGCGGATCTTATAGTGGCTACACCAGGGATCAAACCACTGAGGGTCCCAGTCATGTACCTTAACCACTACACTATAGGCCACACCATTCTCTGAAAACTCAACAGACTGTTGACTGCTGACTGCATGAAAATCACAGGAGATCAGTAGTTTCTAAGATATTGGACATTTGGTCTGAACAACAGCTGAACCTTCTGGTCCCAGTAATGCACCTTAGCCACGAGGCTACAGGCCGCCCCACAAGCTCTAACTAGCACAGCATCAGGGACTGAAACCGCTGAAAACACAACACCACACCACACCACCTGAGGGCCATGTTCCCTGCTGTATACCTTCCACCAGGGCTCCTCCACTCCAGGCCCTGTGGGCCGCGGTGTCTGCAGGCATTTGCCACGACCGTGGACTACACTCTCAGAAATAAAGTGACAGAGGTATATTTTCGTTCTTCAAGGATCAAGTTTCCCAAATGTACCCCCGAAAGTATAGTAATGTTCACTTTGGGTACAAATGAGTATGTTTTCCAAGCAAAATGAATTATATATTGCTGGCTAGTTTTATGCATCTATAAGGTTCCACCGAAACAACAAACATTTGTACCTTTTCAGGCACTTTTTGTAGCTTTATTTCTGGTAGTGTTGGGCCACTCAACTTTAGCTCCTGAGGGCTGCAGTGTCTGAAAGCATTTGCTACAACCATGCGCTACACCACCACCTGATTTAACTCATGATTTTACCTGCTTGGCTCAGGAAGTGAGGTCATTAGTGAAATCAGGTGGTGTCGAGCATGGCAAGAGCGGATACGTGCGGGACCTAGAGCCGAGGAGCCTGGCCTGAAATGTAAATATGAAGACAAAATAAATACACTGTATACACGAGCCTCCAAAGCAGACCTTTAGATGAGTCATACAGGGAACAGTCGCTTGGAAAACAACGAAGAAGCAGAGTATAGAAGTCGAAGTATAGTACAGTAGAGTCTCGTACATCACTGTTTCTCAACTCCAGTCCTCAGGGACCCACTTGTCAGAAGGTTTTTGTTTTAACCAGGAACTCGCACACCTGCTTTAGCTAATCAAGGGCATTTTTGGTAGCGTGATTGGCTCAGTCATTAAATCAGGTGTGTGGCTTCCTGATTACAACAAAAACCTTTTTGGGCAAGTGGGTCCCGAGGACTGCAGTTGAGAAGCACAGGAGAATAGTACACTTCTATACTATAAGGGTATAGTAGTCAAGCATCCGTTCAGACGTGGCTCGGGGTTGGCGTGAACGAGGCAGCGCTGTAGATGCGTCGCGGCAGAAGGCCCACGCCGCCAGGTCTCACACACATTACACCTGCAGCACCCACATTCTCATTCATTAAAACCTGTCTCCTAATATTCAGACTTTCGCTCCAGGTACATGGCCGCTAACGGAAATGGCACCTTGCACAGCAGAGACGTGACTCAGTCCAGTACTCCAGGCTCACAGACTCTCCGTAAATGTTCATTTCTGTCCATTACAGGCGTAAACGAGACTAAACGAGGGAGAGGCCCAGGCTCTGTCAGATCCTGAAATGGGCACATTAGTGTACCACCTGCCACTCTCCTGTCTCCTGTGTGTTCTCTCTCTCACTCCTCCTCTCTCCCTCTCACTCCCTCTCTTCTTTCTCCTCCTCCTCTCTCCCTCTCTCTCTCCCTCTCTTCTACCCCTCCTCCCCGCCCTCTCTTCCTCTCACTCCCTCTCTTCTTTCTCCTCCTCTCTCCCTCTCTCTCTCTCCCTCTCTTCTACCCCTCCTCCCCGCCCTCTCTCCCTCTCACTCCCTCTCTTCAACCCCTCCTCCTCTCTCTCCCTTTCTCTCTCTCCCTCTCACTCTCCCTCTCACTCCCTCTCTTCTACCCCTCCTCCTCTCTCTCCCTCGCTCTCCCTCTCACTCCCTCTCTTCTACCCCTCCTCCTCTCTCCCTCTCTCTCTCCATTTCTCTCTCTCTCACTCTCCCTCTCTTCTACCCCTCCCACTTCACTCTCCACCTCTCTTTATCCCTTCATCCCTCTCTCACGTTCCCTCCCTCTTTTTTTTCTCTCTCTCTGTTTTCCTCTCTCTAGTGTAACTCCTAAATCTGTGCAGCTGGAGAACTGATGCGATGATGAGGCAATGATGAAGATTAAGCAGAAGAACAGCGCACCAGGTTCAGGCTGTTTACATGAAGCTGTGCCTGGAATCAGTGTGTGTCCGTGAGGCAGTGAGGTCAAAGGGCACAAGCACTGGGCCTGGATAGGCCGAGGGTCCAAGGTCACCGAGGTCAGTCATGTACCGGATGTATTTACATAGGGAACTCTGAACAGTGAACAGAACTCTGAAATCTGAGTAGGTGTGGGGCACGTCCCATTAAACCCCAGCTTTACGGACGGTAGATCAGCCCTGCACTGGGAGAGTCTGTCAGAGTTCACATCGCATGAGAAAAACCCTAATCTCACCTTCACACACCCTAAAACATCCTCATACACCCTTAAACACCCTCACACACCCTTAAACACCCTCACACACCCTTAAACACCCTAAAACACCCTCACACACCCTTAAACACCCTCACACACCCTTAAACACCCCCACACGTCCTTAAACACCCTCACACATCCTTAAACACTCTCACACATCCTTAAACACCCTAAAACACCCTCACACACCCTCACACACACTCAAACACCCTCACACACGCTCACACACCCTTAAACACCCTAATATCTCAGCAGCTAAACGGGAGGTAGAGAGGCTCCCCCGATACTGTGACTGTGAAGGAACTTGGACAATCTCCCTCTCTGTTTTTTGTAATCGAAGACACTTGTATCATTTTTTAAAATGCTTTAACTTTCTGCTCTGTCTCAGGAGGTAAAGAGGATGGGAGTGTGAAGAGGAAGCTAAATCAAATAATGATTCATAAAAACTCCAGTTCCAGTTATCTTCTTTTTTTATTTTTATTTTTTTACATTCCCTGTTTTCCTGCAGTGGACTCCAAGGATTTGTAAACAATCCTTCCCTACGGTTTAAAAAAAAAAGTTTTTAAAAGTGAAAGCAATCTCTCCTGTTTCACTCCCAGTCTCTCTCTCTGTCTCTCTGTCTCTCTGTCCCCCTTTCATTCTCTCAGTCTTTTCATCTCCCTCTCCTTCCCCCCCTGCAGTCTGTGGATGCGTCTGTGGCCTTGCGAGGCTCTTTGAAAGCAGCGTCTGTGCGGTGCGTTTGAGACGCGCTGACGCACAGATGTGTTCCCGGCGCCGGGGAATCTGTGCCAGCCGCACAGAAACTCGTTGTTCTGTTGTTCGTGCTTCTGTCTCGTCAGGAGATAACATTCCCGTCTGAGAAGTCCCGCATTAGGACGGGGACGACGGTCAAACCCAAAACAAACAACTGCTGAGATACATAGGAACATTTAGCCCTTCCAGCCTGTTTTCACCATGATTACATTCGGAAATGAATCGTGGCACTCTGTAGCCTAGCGGCTAAGTTACATGACGGGGACCCGGAAGGTTGGTGGTTCAAGCCCCAGAATTAGCCATGATAAGATCGTTGGAGCTGTTGAGCCCTTGAGCAAGGCCCCTGTTCCCTTCTTAGTCAAATCAACTGTAAGTCGCTTTGGATAAAAGTGGCAGCAAAATAACATGTACTGAACTGAACTAACTGGGTTATTTGACTGACAGCATTAAGGATGTGAAATCTTTTGTTGGGATTTTGGGGGAATTCAGTGTGAATTTTGATCTCTGGTGAACAAACAGATTGTTTGAACAGGGCTTCTTGCAAAATGTGTGTGCGTGTGTATATATATATATATTTGTGTGGGGGGGGGGGGGGGGGTGTTTAATTCCCAGAGGGCCACTGTGTATGCCGGCTTTGCCCACACTGATTACCCTGGTTCACTTAGCTAATTACTTACACAGCAACAGGACGGACCACGTCTGCCTCAAACAGCCTACATCATGTGACAGGGGTCATTACTCTGCCTATTAGCAACAGCTCAGGACATGCTAGGACCTCACACACACACACACTCTCACAAACACACTCACACACTCACACACTCACCCTCACACCAACGCACACGCACGCACACGTGCACACACATACACACACACAAACAGACACACAAACAGACAAACACACCCACACATACACATGTATACACGCACATACATACATACATACATACACACACACGTATACACATTTGCACAGACACACAAACACACAAACACACACACACAGTTGAACCCCAGCCAAAACACAGCTGAAATCTGTATATGCCCTGGCACTCTAAAAACACAGCAGGTGACTGTCATTGTGCCAGAGGTGAATTTGGCGAGATGCTGCTCCCTGCTCTAAAGTTGCTGATCACCGTGTCCCTCCCACAGCGTGGAGCAGGAGGTGATGTCATTGTTGGCACAGTGATGTCATCATTGGCAGGGTCCTGCATTACATTTCCGCCAAAACACTTATTCCCGCCAACAACTGGCTCTCGCCTCGGACCAACGTATACGTCCGGCTCGATTCTCCACAACACCGGCTATTATGACCATACCCCTCAGTCACATTCAGTCACATTCCCCTACAGCCACATTCAGTCACATTCAGTCACATTCCCCCTCAGTCACATTCAGTCACATTCCCCCCTCAGTCACATTCAGTCACATTCCCCCCTCAGTCACATTCAGTCACATTCAGTTACATTCCCCTACAGTCACATTCAGTCACACTCCCCCTGTCACATTCAGTCACATTCAGTCACATTCCCCCTCAGTCACATTCAGTCACATTCCCCCTCAGTCACATTCAGTCACATTCCCCCCTCAGTCACATTCAGTCACATTCAGTCACATTCCCCTACAGTCACATTCAGTCACACTCCCCCTGTCACATTCAGTCACATTCAGTCACATTCCCCCTCAGTCACATTCAGTCACATTCCCCCCTCAGTCACATTCAGTCACATTCAGTCACATTCCCCTACAGTCACATTCAGTCACACTCCCCCTGTCACATTCAGTCACATTCAGTCACATTCCCCCTTCAGTCACATTCAGTCACATTCCCCCTGTCACATTCAGTCACATTCCCCTACAGTCACATTCAGTCACATTCCCCCCTGTCACATTCAGTCACATTCCCCTACAGTCACATTCAGTCACATTCCCCCCTGTCACATTCAGTCACATTCCCCTACAGTCACATTCAGTCACATTCCCCCCTGTCACATTCAGTCACATTCCCCTACAGTCACATTCAGTCACATTCCCCCTCAGTCACATTCAGTCACATTCCCCCCTCAGTCACATTCACTCACATTCAGTCACATTCCCCTACAGTCACATTCAGTCACATTCCCCCCTCAGTCACATTCAGGCACATTCAGTCACATTGCCCCCTGTCACATACAGTCACATTCAGTCACATTCAGTCACATTGCCCCCTGTCACATTCCTCCTTCAGTCACATTCAGTCACATTGCCCCCTCAGTCACATTCAGTCACATTCCCTCAGTCACATTCAGTCACATTCCCTCAGTCACATACAGTCAGAGGAACTGAAAGGATAAAGGATGCGGGAGAGTAAGGTGAAATGCCGAGTGGCTGAAATCAATCAAAGATGCTCTCATAAATATAAAGATGCACACATCAAAGCGTTTTTTCAAACAAAGCAAAGCTCTCTTCATGAGATTTCCCCAGCCATGACAATGTTTGATTTCCTCAAAAGCTCTCAGCCAGGGAAAAAGAAAGTCAACACAACACAAAGGCCGGTTTCCATTACCATTATATTAAATTTCAGGGCTGCAATTGACATTGCTTGGTTACAGCCAATTTTCTAAAGAAAGGCGTTTCATAAATGCAGTTTTTCCCCGTCTTTTATCTTAAGGAAACAAGGAGAGTGAGTCGATGGTGTTTCTGACAGAATCACGTGTTCTTCTCATCCTGATTTCCACTTATTCCCAGTATACACTCCTGTACAGTGCACTGTGTTATGCCCACGCCCAGTGGTCTTCTCAGTGGGGGATTATTTATTTACTTCATTTCAAACCTTTATTTAAGCCCTGAGAATCATTGAGCTTTCCCTCATTTGCAACGATGTCGAGATGCAAAGTTAAACAAGAAAATAAGCAGCGTGAAACGAATCAAAAGAGAACAATACCCAGTTAAAATAATCGCACACTGAAGTTAAGTGGCTCGTGATTATAGTCTTGAATCGTCCAAAGCTAGCGAGAGTGTCAATCTTGAGTATGTGTTGAAGATAATTCCATGCATTTGGCGCATAAAAACTAAAGGCTGATTTTCCAAGATCAGAATAGACATAATCATATAGTGAGATTTTAGGAATCTATTTTCCTGTAGTTACAGTAGTAGTCTTGGGTAACCCCTGTTCGAGGAGAGCGCTGTATTTTCCTGTAGTCATAGTGTGTAATTGGGAACACGCCCAGGGGTAACAACAGGTAGGAAAAAGATAAAAGGAGTGTGAAGAGGATGATGGACCACTGAGGATTTTGGCTCCTGGCATTTTGAGGTCCATGCTAGACGCACGTAGTTCTCTCTCTCTGAGCCCGTCAGCCCAAGTCCTGTCTTTCCTCCCATCGCCTTTCGGTTCACGGCAACCTCGCCTCACCTTTTCATTTTTACCCCAAACTAAACGGTAGCCAATCACGACGGAGCTGTCGGCTATCGAGTGGTGGCTCGCCTAAGCCAGGCAAGTGGAGTGGTGGTGACCTGTTCAACCCTACGGCCGCTTCATAAGAGACGTTCCACACACACCTGTTCAACCCTACGGCTGCTTCATAAGAGACGTTCCACACACACCTGTTCAACCCTACGGCTGCTTCATAAGAGACGTTCCACACACACCTGTTCAACCGTACGGCTGCTTCATAAGAGACGTTCCACACACACCTGTTCAACCGTACGGCTGCTTCATAAGAGACGTTCCACACACACCTGTTCAACCCCACTGCCGCTTTATAAGAGACATTCCTACCCCTGGACAAGCAAGCGTAACTGTTGCAAAAGTATTCACCACCTCTGAGTTTTTACATTTTACTATGCCAAGAAAAAGATGTCAAAATGCATTTGGGATATGTTTTTTATTTATAGGCCTCTATTCCATAAAAATACATAGTAAAATGTATAATCTCAGAGGGGATTACAAATTCCACTGTAAATATGGCACTTGGTATTTTTACAAAGAACAGAACGAGCAATGCTGACCTTTTCCAACCACTAAAGTGTACCTACTGCTTAGTTAGCCTAAAAGCTAAATCTTATCTATCACCGTATCAAGCCAGGTCTTGAAAACCCCCCAGTGTTTCTGCCTCCACTACATGTCCTGGCAAGCTACTTCACACAGCGACCACTCTCTGTGTGAAGAAATACTTCCTAATGTCTGTGCAGAATTTATAAGTTGCTAATTTCCATTTACCTGACATGACCTTCCGAAGCAGTTCTGATGTCCTCATCCCCTCCTCACTCCTGCACTGGATCCTATCATTCATCAACACTGCCTTTAACACTGATCTACACATAAACACTGTGTTTAGCACTGATTCACACCATCAACACTGCCTTTAACACTGATCTACACATCAACACTGTGTTTAGCACTGATTCACACCATCAACACTGCCTTTAACACTGATCTACACAATCAACACTGTGTTTAGCACTGATTTACACCATCAACACTACCCTTAGCACTGATCTATACCATCAACACTGCCTTTAACACTGATCTACACATCAACACTGTGTTTAGCACTGATTCACACATCAACACCGTGTTTAGCACTGATTTACACCACCAACACTGCCTTTAGCACTGATCTACACCATCAACACTGCCCTTAGGACTGATCTACACCATCAACACTGCCTTTAGCACTGATCTACACCACCAACACTGCCTTTAGCCCTGATTTACACCATCAACACTGCCTTTAACACTGATCTACACCATCAACACTGCCTTTAGCACTGATCTACACAATCAACACTGCCTTTAGCACTGATCTACACCATCAACACTGCCTTTAGCACTGATCTACAGCATCAACACTGCCTTTAGCACTGATCGACACCATCAACACTGCCTTTAACACTGATCTACACATCAACACTGTGTTTAGCACTGATTCACACATCAACACCGTGTTTAGCACTGACTTACACCACCAACACTGCCTTTAGCACTGATCTACACCATCAACACTGCCCTTAGGACTGATCTACACCATCAACACTGCCTTTAGCACTGATCTACACCACCAACACTGCCTTTAGCCCTGATTTACACCATCAACACTGCCTTTAACACTGATCTACACATAAACACTGTGTTTAGCACTCATTCACACCATCAACACTGCCTTTAACACTGATCTACACATCAACACTGTGTTTAGCACTCATTCACACCATCAACACTGCCTTTAACACTGATCTACACAATCAACACTGTGTTTAGCACTGATCTACACCATCAACACTGCCCTTAGGACTGATCTACACCATCAACACTGCCCTTAGGACTGATCTACACCATCAACACTGCCTTTAGCACTGATCTACACAATCAACACTGCCTTTAACACTGATCTACACATCAACACTGTGTTTAGCACTGATTCACACATCAACACTGCCTTTAGCCCTGATTTACACCATCAACACTGCCTTTAACACTGATCTACACCATCATCACTGCTTTTAGCACTGATCTACACCATCAACACTGCCTTTAACACTGATCTACACCATCAACACTGCCTTTAGCACTGATCTACACCATCGACACTGCCTTTAGCACTGATCTACACCATCAACACTGCCTTTAGCACTGATTCACACACCAATGCAAGCATCTCATCTTCACACACATTCCATATCTATATATTAAGGGCTGTAAATCCTACATGTTTCACCCGACATGGATGTATACACTTGCAAATGAAAGCTGGCAGACTGATCTGCAACCTCATACTCATTCCTCCAGTGTACTGGAGTACAGAATCAACACAGCCACGCATTGGTTTTTGTCCTGGTCCTGGTTTAATAACCAATTCAGTGATCAAGCAAAAAAACCTGGAGGAACCCTAGCATGTTAGCATGCCCATAATCTCATGTGCAAGCATTTTGTCATGCGTTACAATGGCTTTAAATGTTATATGCAATGGAGTGACACAGAAAAAAAAAACCCAGGGGCCAAATGAATCCCTTTACAGAGATATGTCCACTTTCAGCCCTTTGATCGATGATAAAAACATTACCCTGCACAGATCAATCAAAGATTGAGACAGCTGTTCATAACAGCCCAAGGGGCAGCCTCTACTCAATTTACAACATTGTACGATCAGTTTTTCCCATCCGTTTTTCTGTAAATGATAACACGTGGAAAATCTCTGGACTATACCACAGGCCATATTGAAAATACAGACATTAGCTAATGTTCGCCAACACACTCAAAATATTTGTTCTTACCTTTAAAAGATAAAGCCAGGAAAACAACAAATCAGCTTGCAGAAACGGTTACATCCAAGTCGCGATCATTCGTATAAAAAAAAGGCGTTGCTTGCAAACTAAGCGGAATGTTCATTTAAAAGCGTTCAACAGTAACGGTTTGCAACAAACATGTTTCACCACCAACGCTCGTTGTCTTAAACATGCCTCTGGAGGAAGTAGTTGAATAACACTGGGCCAGAGGCACAGGTATGGGGCAGGTACACTCTACACAGGTATAGTGCAGGTACAGCACAGGTACACACTACACAGGTACACTCTACAGGTATAGGGCAGGTACACTCTACACAGGTATAGAGCAGGTACACTCTACACAGGTATAGTGCAGATACACTCTACACAGGTATAGCACAGGTACAGCACAGGTACACTCTATACAGGTATAGCACAGGTACACTCTACACAGGTATAGCACAGGTACAGCACAGGTACACTCTATACAGGTATAGCACAGGTACACTCTACACAGGTATAGCACAGGTATGCTCTACACAGGTATAGAGCAGGTACTCTACACAGGTATAGCACAGGTACAGCACAGGTACACACTACACAGGTATAGCACAGGTACACTACACAGGTATAGGGCAGGTACACTCTACACAGGTATAGCACAGGTGCACTACACAGGTATAGGGCAGGTACACTCTACACAGGTATAGCACAGGTACACTACACAGGTATAGGGCAGGTATACTCTACACAGGTATAGCACAGGTACACTACACAGGTATAGGGCAGGTACACTCTACACAGGTATAGTGAAGGTACACTCTACAGGTATAGGGCAGGTACACTCTACAGGTATAGTGCAGGTACACTACACACAGTGAGGAATTGCTTATTCTTGACGAATGTGCTTTATGAGATGATATATCGCTGTTCCATAGCTGCCTGTAATAGCTGCAGTTTGTTTCTCTCTCTAAAGGTCACACATGAGGATTAAATGACACTGACACACACACTAGTTAATGCCACAGAAACGCATTATCATAAAGTCTGCTGATATACCACATCAGGGTCATAATTTCACAGCAGTGAGATGTTTGAAGCGGGCGGTGATAACGAACACCCAGCATCAGCCCTACTGCCTGCCTTCTAATCCGCTTCCCGTCTGAGCCAATAGGGCGGCAGACCCCGCAAAGGTTATCAACAGGGCATCACTGGGCTTGAAATAAAACATTGAGGTCAAAGTGCAGACTGTCACCTTTAATTTGAGGGCATTTACATCCGTATCAGATGGTCCCGTGTTGGAATGACATCACATAATGCCTTCCTTGACTGCAATCGGCACAACAATGGTTCTCATGTTGACAAACACCAGTAACAGACTCCAAAGCCAATCAAAGGCAGAGAATCAAGGCTAGATACCGAACGCTTTCTTATATCTGCACTAAGGAATTGAATACATCTTTCTAGTCATAAACAGCTGAGAAGCCAACCGTCCGATTATTTTTGGTCTCCTAAAATGGGGGCGCTATTTATATAAAGGGGCGTATTTCCTACATGGATCTCCCAATATGGGTGTAAACACTCTAAAATTAAAAGTGACTGTGCACTTTAACCCCATAGTCAGTGCTTCATTTCAAATCCAATGTGCTGGAGTAGAGAGCCAAAGGAAGAATATCTGTACCACTGTCCGAATTCTTACAGACTGCACTGTAAAACAATGCTATAAAAGGATGGCAAGTGGCAAATAAATAGATAAATAAATAAAAAAGGATACATAAATACATATTGTAAATAATTCATAAAAATAAAAAAACATAAAAAGGGAAAATAATAATATGATTCTGCCCCAGGCACGGACAGGGGTTGCAGCTCTGTGGTTGTGTGTTCCCATGTGGGCCACCGTAGTTTTACTCTGGAGTGAGGCACTTAACCTGACCTGCTCCAGTGTAAACAGCCGCTTGTGAAGAATGTAAACTGGGCGAGCGCAGAGTGGAAGCCTCTGTAGGAGCGTCGGGCTGAATGCCTGAAGCTTAGAGGCAATGGCTTCAACAGGGCTGGGCCCTGGCTAAGTGTCTGAAGCAGCAGCTAAGTGTCTGAAGCGGCTAAGTGTCTGGAGCAGCAGCTAAGTGTCTGAAGCAGCAGCTAAGTAGCTAAGTGTCTGGAGCAGCAGTTAAGTGTCTAAAGCAGCTAAGTGTCTGAAGCAGCAGCTAAGTAGCTAAGTGTCTGGAGCAGCAGTTAAGTGTCTAAAGCAGCTAAGTGTCTGAAGCAGCAGCTAAGTGTCTAAAGCAGCTAAGTGTCTGAAGCAGCAGCTAAGTAGCTAAGTGTCTGGAGCAGCAGTTAAGTGTCTAAAGCAGCTAAGTGTCTGAAGCAGCAGCTAAGTAGCTAAGTGTCTGGAGCAGCAGTTAAGTGTCTAAAGCAGCTAAGTGTCTGGAGCAGCAGCTAAGTGTCTAAAGCAGCAGCTAAGTGTCTGGAGCAGCAGCTAAGTGTCTGAAGCAGCAGCTAAGTAGCTAAGTGTCTGGAGCAGCAGTTAAGTGTCTAAAGCAGCTAAGTGTCTGAAGCAGCAGCTAAGTAGCTAAGTGTCTGGAGCAGCAGTTAAGTGTCTAAAGCAGCTAAGTGTCTGAAGCAGCAGCTAAGTGTCTAAAGCAGCTAAGTGTCTGAAGCAGCAGCTAAGTAGCTAAGTGTCTGGAGCAGCAGTTAAGTGTCTAAAGCAGCTAAGTGTCTGAAGCAGCAGCTAAGTAGCTAAGTGTCTGGAGCAGCAGTTAAGTGTCTAAAGCAGCTAAGTGTCTGGAGCAGCAGCTAAGTGTCTAAAGCAGCAGCTAAGTGTCTGGAGCAGCAGCTAAGTGTCTAAAGCAGCTAAGTGTCTGAAGCAGCAGCTAAGTATCTGAAGCAGCAGCTAAGAGTCTGAAGCAGCAGCTAAGCAGCTAAGTGTCTGAAGCAGCAGCTAAGTGTCTAAAGCAGCTAAGTGTCTGGAGCAGCTAAGTGTCTGAAGCAGCAGCTAAGTGTCTAAAGCAGCTAAGTGTCTGAAGCAGCAGCTAAGTGTCTAAAGCAGCTAAGTGTCTGAAGCAGCAGCTAAGCAGCTAAGTGTCTGAAGCAGCAGCTAAGTGTCTAAAGCAGCAGCTAAGTAGCTAAGTGTCTAAAGCAGCAGCTAAGTGTCTAAAGCAGCTAAGTGTCTGGAGCAGCTAAGTGTCTGAAGCAGCAGCTAAGAGTCTGGAGCAGCTAAGTGTCTGGAGCAGCTAAGTGTCTGAAGCAGCAGCTAAGAGTCTGGAGCAGCTAAGTGTCTGGAGCAGCAAAGTGTCTGAAGAGGTAAGTGTATGAAGTGGCTAAGTATCTGAAGCAGCGGCTAAGTGTCTGGAGCTGGACCTGACCTCTTTGTTCAGCCTCCACAGGCCGCTTGGCACCTCCCCCTCTCCGAACCTTCACCTCACGCTCATGACTACTGTCTGTTCTGGCTCCACGTTGGTGGAACGAACTCCCCGTTGAGGTCAGAACTGTAGAATCTCTCCCCACCTTCAAGCGCAAACTGAAGACGCACCTCTTCAAGCAGCACCTCTCCCCATCCCTCCCTACCTCCCTGTGAACCTTAATTGTTGTCTTTGTGATTTACGTTGTGTTTCGGTATTTTTAGTTGGCTAGGTAAGCAGTATTTGGATAGCTAAGTTTGGTCACTTTTGCTTTGTTGTTTGTCTGTTTATTTGTTGTTAAAAAAATGTTAATAATAAAAAAAAAAGAATAGGCCCTGGTCCTAATCTTTGTTGTATGGGTAGCAATTGAAATTGTACTTCCCTCTAGGGTCTTTCAGCGCACTTATCCCTGGTTATGGGTATGCACTTTGTTGTACGTCGCTCTGGATAAGAACGTCTGCCAAATACCAATAATGTAATGTAATGTAATGTAAGTGTCTGGAGTAGCTAAGTGTCTGAAGCAGGCTCCAAAAGTCACCAAAGACTGAATAAGAATGAGATGGAAAAAATGTTTGATTCAGACATCAAAGGTGGCGGTACGTTTCTAAGAGCAACTCCCCCGCCCCCCCCCCGAAAACCTAATGTCACCAAATCTACGTCGCAGTCCACCAAAGTCACCTCTGGACTGCGTGTTATTGAAAATGAGGCGTACAGAAATCCAATGCGGCCGACCGTATTTGGAAGCGAGCGTCCCTTTCGGAAGTCAAGAGAAAGTTCCGGAGAGACGGCCCCCCGACGGTGTCCGCTTTGGGTAACGGCTCCTTCGCTGGCAGGGAATTAGGGGAGCGCGTGGAGACAGGCGGAGACAGGCACACCGCGTTCCTCCTGTCCCAGATCTCCAGTGTCACCGGCAGTCCCATCGGCACATTCAGTGCTTTAGCCAATCACGGCGCACGACACCCGGAGGAGCCACGGGGTCGCGGGGTCGCGGGGCTCGTTCCGAGCGCTCGTTCTCCGACTCCTCACAACACTCATCCGCTCAGCGGCAAGGAGAAGAGGTGAGAACGTGAAGTGAAGACGGGGGGAAGCCAAGAGAACGTCAGTTAGGCGGACGGAATGTCCTCGCTCCCTCAAACGGCGGTTGGAAGCCACGTCGGTTACGGACGTGGCAGACGCGTGGCAGGTGGGGAGAGAGGGACCCGCAGGTCCATCATTTATACAAAAAAATATGTTTTCTTGCTCAAAAGAATTGGGATTGGGATTCCTAACTTCTAGTTCCATCTCATAGAAGGAACATTTAAGGCAGGAGTGTCAAACTCCAGTCCTGGATGGCTGCAGTGTCTGCTGGGGTTTTTTTTGTCAGCACGAGAGATGAATTTCAAAGTCTTTCATTGGCTGAAGAGTCCAAACACCTTGTTTCTCAAGGCCCTAATTGGCAGCTGATTGAAAGGAAACCGCAAACACCGGCAGACACTGCGGCCCGGCAGGACTGGAAGTTTGACACCCCTGATTGAAGGCGTTGGAATGTCCTTGAAGTTGGTGGACCTGGATTGATTTCTGGGTCAGGAGCGTGGAAACGGAAAGAGACGAGGGTGTCTCAATCAGACCGCAGAGGAGCGCGCTCAGTCAGCGCGAATGTCCACAGATTAAAGCGACTAGCGGGCACAGTCAGCGGGGTCTGTTTGAACAACGTTAGCTGTGGCCAACAGCAGCACTGTGCTTTTAAGGGAACGCTGGAACCAGACTGGCATGGTGGTGCAGAGGTTAGCACCGTCAGCAAGGAGGAGAGGTTCTGGGCTCAAATCCCGGCCGGCCAGATCCACTCTGTGGTGGGGTTTGCGTGTTCTCCCGGTGTTCGCGTGGGTTTACTCCGGGTACTCCGGTTGCCTCCCACACTCAGACATGCATGTCAGGTTAGGTGTGCTCCGTGCTGTTTTGTACATCGCTTTGGATAAAAGCATCTGCTAAATAAAATGTCAAGTAATGTAATGTAATGTATGCAGTCGGACCAGATCCAAAGCTCAATGTTATTCTTCCGGAAAGGCTAAATGCGTCTAAAAGCATTTTTTATTGTTTTTGTATATCTTTAATGAAATTGCTTTCTACCCTCAGGTACTAGGGTCCTTATGTGATTTTGCAATTTGCAATTTGTAGTGCTTTCAAGTTCCCACGGATTCTGATTAAACTCATCACGCACACCGTCTTGAACTGATTCCAGTATCTTCAACATCATTCAGATCACAAGGTGAAAGTACAGATCTGTAATTCAACCAATAATAACAACAATAATAACAATAATACTACTACAGCTACTACTACTTATAATAACAATAATAATACGTTACATTACAGTAATGGCATTTGGCAGACGCTCTTATCCAGAGCAACGTACAGTTGATTAGACTAAGCAGGAAACAATCCTCCCCTGGAGCAATACAGGGTTAAGGGCCTTGCTCAAGGGCCCAATGGCTATGCGGAGCATATTGTGGCTACACCGGGGATTAGATAGAATACTACTACTACTACTAAAACTACTACTACTACTACTACTACTACTACTACTAATAATAATAATAATAATAATAATAATAATAATAATAAAATAACTACTACTACTACTACTACTACTACTACTACTAATAATAATAACAATAATAATAATAAAATTACTACTACTACTACTAATAATAATAATAATAATAAAATAACTACTACTACTACTACTACTACTACTAATAATAATAATAATAATAATAATAATAATACTACAAGAACTACTACCACTACTACTACTACTACTACTACTAATAATAATAATAATAATAATAATAATAACACAAGAACTACTACTACTACTAAAATAATAATAATAATAATAATAATAATAATAATAATAATAATAACAACTTGGGGAAGTACAGGAGGAGCATGGAAAGGACAGGCCGTAGCCAGCGAGACAGTGGGCAGTCTCGGGCTCTTCCACACAAGTTCTGTGGGACAGTGTCGCACATTAGCATAACCCATCTCACATACTGTCACTTTACCATATTATGCTAATGGAGGTCACAGACTTATTTTCCTGCAGTAATGTGCTCTGTCTGATGATGAGGATTAAGAAACCAGAAGTTTGTGCACTGGCATAAGCCCCCAGGCGGGTCAGATTGAATACCCCCCCTCCCCCCACCCACCCCCTCCCCTCCAACCAGTTGCTAGCAGCAACTGCAGAAGCAGTGACACTCTCTCTGAAATCACCGATGATTTAAAACGGAGAGCCCAGCTGCTGCTTTCAAGTGTTCTGCGTCAGCTAAATCAATTGGGCTTCAAAAGCAATTTCAATAAATATTCCCTTTGTCCTTTTTAATCTGCAAATTTGACGCTGATTTAATGCTTCGGGAAATATGGGCAGACTTACTCTTTTTTCCGGTTTTTTTTTTTGGTCCTAATATAAATTAAAGTATGAAAACATAATTGCTCCTTTAAAACAGAGAGGGCTCTGGCTAACCGCTAAAGGTGCTACAGGACCGAGGCAAGCGATTGGGCAGCCCGACCTTGTCATTGGGAGGGACCCGCTTTGTGATTGGCTGCCTTACTTCCAATGGCCACTGCTCTGATTAAATCTGTGCATTTTCATTGGTCGACTGGTAGGAAGGAAATTAAAATAAAAACGAAAGCAAGTAAACAGGAACATAGTCTTTCTCTCGCTCTCTTTGCCTCTCTCTCTCTCCCTCTCTGATGTCCTGTCTCTTTCAATCTCTCGCCCTTTCGGTTTTCCCCTCCCTCTCTGTCCTGTTCTTTAACTCAACATCTCTCTCTCCAAGCCACTCTTTCCCTTTCTCACATCCTGTCTGACTCTCAGTCGCCCTCCTTCTATTCCTCTCTCTCTTTCTCTCTCTCTCATACTTCCGCTCTCTTTCTCTCCCCATCTCGCTTTCACACCACCTCACCTGAGCACACCCGAAGGTTGCCAGATCAGACGGAAGTCAGTATCCAAACGGGGGCAGTGGACCCTGCACAAACTCCACCACAGCCGGGGAGCTTCTCAGGCTCACATGGCAACCAGCACCTCGCCACTTTTCCTGAACAACCAATTGCGTCACATTTATGAATAAATAAATAATTTGAATTTAGCTGACGCTTTTATCCATTACATTACATTAATGGCATTTGGCAGACGCTCTTATCCAGAGCAACATACAGTTCATTAGACTAAGCAGGAGACAATCCTCAGCTGGAGCAATGCAGGGTTAAGGGCCTTGCTCAAGGGCCCAACGGCTGTGCGGATCTTATTGTGGCTACACCGGGGATCGAACCACCGACCTTGCAGGTCCCAGTCATGTACCGAAACCACTACGCTACAGGCCGCCCAAAGCCACTTACAGTTGATTAGACTAAGCAGGGGACTATCCCCCCTGGAGCAGTGTGTTAAGGGCCTTGCTCAAGGGTCCAACAGCAGCAAAGATCATGTTGTGGCTTGATCCACCAACCTTCCAAGTTGCAATCATGTACCTTACCCACTAGGCTACAGTCACGTACCTTAGCCGCTATGCTACAGTCATGTACCTTAGCCACTAGGCTACAGTCATGTACCTTAGCCACTAGGCTACAGTCATGTACCTTAGCCACTAGGCTACAGTCATGTACCTTAGCCACTAGGCTACAGTCATGTACCTTAGCCACTAAGCTACAGTCATATACCTTAGCCACTAGGCTACAGTCATGTACATTAACCACTAAGCTACAGTCATGTACCTTAGCTGCTATGCTACAGTCATGTACCTTAGCCGCTATGCTACAGTCATTGACCTTAGCCACTAAGCTACAGTCATATAACCTTAGCCACTAGGCTACAGTCATGTACCTTAGTCACTAAGCTACAGTCATGTACCTTAGCCACTAAGTTACAGTCATATAACCTTAGCCACTATGCTACAGTCATGTACCTTAGCCACTAGGCTACAGTCATGTACCATAGCCACTAGGCTACAGTCATGTACCTTAGCCACTAGGCTACAGTCATGCACCTTAGCCACTTGGCTACAGTCATGTACCATAGCCACTAGGCTACAGTCATGTACCTTAGCCACTAGGCTACAGTCATGTACCATAGCCACTAGGCTACAGTCATGTACCATAGCCACTAGGCTACAGTCATGTACCTTAGCCACTAGGCTAAAGTCATGTACCATAGCCACTAGGCTACAAGGTGCCACCACAGAATTTTCCTCTGCATCAGAATGAGCTGAATTACCTCACACCTCACACAACAAGTCTGATGGCCCACTGGACTCACCCGGGCATTATCGCCGTAATGAAATCATCCGTGATGGAAATAAAACCAGACAGACTTTGATACACTGACTTAATAACAGCCGGCCCCCCTCCCACCACGTCCCAGCTCCCCCCGCCCCCCTTTCACGGTTACGGGTTACCGCTAAATCACTCATTTACCGCCACACGGAGCCCAATTCAATTACAGGAACAATAAATAAATAAATAAATAAATAAATAAATAACACTACGGATTGTCCAGTTACGTCCTTGAGGTCGACCCGGCGTGTGAAGGAGGGGAGCTGGGAGGGAGTGATTCTCAGCAGACGCATTGAACAAGTGAGGGAACGGGAGGAGGAACCCGGCCGGGTAGACTGACACAGAACCGCGGTCCAGGAAAGGAGGAGAAGTGTAAACAGAGGGACGAACTCATTACATTACATTACATTATTGGCATTTGGCAGAGGCTCTTATCCAGAGTGACGTACAGTTGATTAAACTAAGCAGGAGACAACCCTCTCCTGGAGCAATGCTTGCTCAAGGGCCCAACAGCTATGCGGATATTATTGTGGCTACACCGGGATTAGAACCATCAACCTTGCGTGTCCCAGTCCTTTACCTTAACCACTACGCCACAGGCCGCCCTGACTCACAGAACCAACCAAAGCCGCAATACATAGAGCAACCTGTAGCCCAGTAGCTAAGGCACTGTACATCACTGAGACCCGGAGGGTTGCTGGTTCAAGCCCCCCGTGTAGTGACGATAATATAACATCTGATAATACAGCTGTCGTGCCCTTGAGCAAGGCCCTTAACACTGCATTGCTCCAGGGGGGATTGTCCCCTGCTAAGTCGCTATGGATAAATGCATCAGCTAATTAACGCATTATTATTATAATTCCACAATAGGCTGGGAGTGAATAGTAATACTGAAATGCAGAAATGACACCTTGTGCAGCTGACAGACAGCTGTGAGGGAGGGCAGAATGGCAGGGGACGGGGGTGTTGCTGTTACTGTGTCCTGCTCACAGTCTTATTCCACGTGCAGTGGCCCCTGGGACATTTCTGCCCGTGTTCTCGATGGATTTGGGTCATTAGTGAGTGGTCAACAGTTGCTGCGCCAGACTGGGTGGCCAGAGCTGGAAACAGGCCTAAAACTTTCACCACGCGGCATCCATCTTATTTAAAAATCATTCATATCCAGCCGCTGTTTATTTTCCCTCTTCCTTCTGCGGCAAATCAGCGAATCAACAGGTGCTGCACCTGGGGTGGGGGGGGGGGGGGGGGGGACTGTAATGAAATGAAAATATTCTCATCTCCGTGACGATACGCGGCGGTTGATGAGGAGCGCTAATGTGACCGCCAGATGGCCGACGTCACGTGACCCACTCCCACGTTCCCACGGCGACGGGAACGCAACAGGCCGAGAAGCAGAGGTCACCGCGGAAACGAGGGGAAGAGGTTTCCGGAAAACCTCCCCAACTGCTAACGGTGTAAAAAAAATAATAATAAAGTAGCCTACAAGAACCCAACATTTACACATCGAACAACAGTTTCCTCTTCTCTAAACAGCGTCAGCAGGATCATAATCCACGCGGCGAAGTCAAAAGACGGGCTGCCTGCGCTACGGCAGGGTCATTAAATCTGTCACAAGCCGCTGAACACGCTGAGGACAGGCTGTGACAGGCATTCAGCCGTCCTTCTGTTACCCTGCGAAGCGTCTTTGTGTCTTTGTGACAGCTCTCTGCGAAAAGCGCCGCGTGAAGGAAACTCATCCGATTCGATTGTGGAAGCGCAATGCGGGTTCTGCAGCGCGCATGCAGTAACAGGCAGAAGTTCGGAAACACCCTGTCGTTTTCTGCTTTTACCTATGAATATTTGACATTACATTTCATTAATGGCATGTGGCAGACGCTCTTATACAGAGCGACAAACAAGTTGATTAGACTAAGCAGGAGACAATCCTCCCCTGGAGCAATGTAGGGTTAAGGGCCTTATTGTGGCTACACCGGGGATCGTGCCACCGACCTTGCGTGTCCCAGTCATTTACCTTCAACACTACACTACAGGCTGCCCTGCGCCCTGTGCCCTACAAACAGTTTAAAGTATTAAAGGGTATTTTTGTACATATTTGTTTCACCAAGGACCAGCACTTTTTATACTTGCCCCCCCCCCCACTTCAATGTCTGAGGCAAATGAGCATAATGTCAAATAAAAGAGTCATGTTTTGTATTCGGCTGCATATCCTTTGCAAACCTTGACCTCCTGAAGTCTGTGACCTATCAACATCACCAGAGACTGGATATCTTACTTTGATGTTGCCATACAAGTGATCCAAAAATCCCTCCATTTGAATGGGTCTCTATGGGATCTGGGGGATGGGACTCGATTCAGCTGTAAATTACGGCAATATACTATGGAGCACATTTTTTGGCAAAATGGCATTAAGTCATCAAAGCTTTGAGGTATCAAATGAGCCACAAACCATCGTGCTGCTGCCAGCTATGCTGTAGATACGACAAGGGACATTTCTCCTGACTAATTTTCCCGGTGAGCTCAATGGAATAAATTTTCAAGAGATACAACCCTTTAAGTATCTACTGCATATCTGGTAGCAGCACGGTTGTTTGAGGCTGGTTTGATAAATCGGACCCTTGAAGCCATTTAGCCAACAAATGTGCTCCATTGCATTACATTACATTACAGGCATTTAGCAGACGCTCTTATCCAGAGCGGCGTACAATGAAGTGCAAATCGATCACAGGGACAAGTGCGATGAGGACCCTAGAGAAAAGTACGGTTTCCGAGTCCTAGCGTGACCATACAGACACAACTTGAACCCTTGAAGAATACATCAACTAATCAACGAGCATACCACGGTTGGCATACACAAGGCTAATAACGGTGGTGTGGTAGGGAG
Organism: Conger conger; assembly: GCF_963514075.1. Taxonomy (NCBI): domain Eukaryota; kingdom Metazoa; phylum Chordata; class Actinopteri; order Anguilliformes; family Congridae; genus Conger; species Conger conger. Next base: position 2,932,608 of record NC_083775.1, on the reverse strand, counting down.
GGAAAGGTGCAGCCTGAAGAGATGAGTCTTCAGTCTGCGCTTGAAAGTGGTCAGAGACTCTGCCGTTCCGACATCCACAGGAAGGTCATTCCACCACCGTGGGGGCCAGGACAGACAGCAGTCGTGACCGAGAAGCGCAGGCGTGGCGAGGGGGGAGGCGCCAGACGTCCTGAAGCAGCGGAACGGAGGGGTCTGGCCGGTGTATATGTTCGTGAATGAATATATGCATGGGCTGATCCCTTAACTGCCTGGTGTGCCAGCAACAAAGTTTTAAATTTGAGGCGAGGCAGCCGGTGGAGGTCAGTGAGCAGAGAGGAGACGTGAGAGTGTCTGGGGACATTGAATCCCAGACAAGCTGTGGTGTTCTGGATCAATCGTAGGTGTCTGACCGCAGAGGCCGCCATACTGTATCAGCATCATAATCACATTTACGGCCGAATCCAGACCCACCCACGAGTTCCAATAGAGAGCCATTCGAACGCAAAGAGGGTCTAGTATCGCTGAAAATAAGACATCCAGACTTTGGCGATGTTGATAGGTCACAGACATCAAGAAGTCCTGGCACGCCGAGAATACGGAATAAAACACTAAACATGGCTGAAACGCTTGAATAAAATGCCACATGAGAATCGTGTGATTATAAGCAGGAAATAAAATACTCATCAGAAAGGGCAGGAAAGGGCGAGGTGTGTCTGTGAGAGGGGAAGGAACCTGAGTTTCGGTGTAGAATTAGTGGGCATCTATGTGCATGTGCGTGTGTGTGTGCGTGTGCTTGTGTGCATGTGCGTGTGTTTGTGTGTGTGTGTGTCTTTGCTTCAGTGCACTGACTCTGTTCACTCCAGCTCTGAGTCTTTATGTGAGTGTGTGAGTGCGTGTGTGTGTGTGTGAGCATGTGAGAGTGTGTGTGTGAGAGAGAGTGTGTGTGTGTGTGTGAGTGTGTATGT
>NC_083775.1:2889164-2929164 GCF_963514075.1 Conger conger | reverse complement strand
CCTTCCTGTCAGCTTTGCCCTGTCTGGCCCTTCGCCTCTGACTTCTCTCATTAACAAGGTGTTTTTGCACGCAGAACTGCTGCTCACTGGATGTATACTGTTTTTCGCACCATTCTCTGCAAACTCTCCAGAGCGTGAAAGTCCCAGAAGATCAGCCGTTTCTCAGATACCCAATCCACCCTGTCTGCCACCAACAATCATTCCATGGTCAAAGTCACTTAGATCACATTTCTTCCCCATTCTGATATTTGGTATGAAAAACAGCTGAACCTCTTGACCATGCTGCAACATGATTGGCTGATTAAATGTTTGCATTAACAAGCTGGTGTACAGACCTACCTAATAAAGTGCTGAATGTGCGTATATGATATATGCTGTGTGCTGTTATAGGTTTTATGCTGTAGGGTGAATGCTGTGTGTGCTGTATATGATGTGCTGTTATAGGTTTTATGCTTTAGTATGTATGCTGTATGTGTTGTATATGATATTCGGTGTGTTGTTACAGGTTTTATGCTATAGGGTGAATGCTGTATGTGTTGTATATCATATGCTGTTATAGGTTTTATGCTTTAGTATCCGCTGTGGTGTTGAGTAGAAGCTCTTCTCCTGCTGTGCTCTAATGCTGAGTCAGGGAGTTTTTTTTTCCTCTGCTGCTGTGAAATTGGATTTCAATATGGATTCAGAACCAAGCTGTTCTCATCCTCCACCTCTCTCTCTCTCTCTCTCTCTCTCTCTCTCTCAATTGTATTCTCTCTTTCCCTCCCCTCCTCTCTCTAAATATCCCCCTTTCTCTCACCGCTCTCTAAAACTCCCCTTTCTCTCAAACCCTTTCTTTCTTTTCGCTGAAAAATTCTTTCATCGTGCGCCAAAAATGGCCGTCTTGAATCTCTCAGAGTCAGGATTGATTCAGTGAATCTCAGCCGATAAACACTTAATAAACACATCGTTTAACACTCACTCATTCAGTCACTATTTCAAGGGTCACCATCCATACCAAAATATTACTTGCATGTGGATAATATAGGCTAATTGAACGCATTGTTAAAATGGTATCGCTCCCAAACTGTTCCACCTCTAGAATAGTCGCATTTCAGAGGGTCCATCAGTAACGATGGAGCTAATATCCAAAAGGAAAGCGACAAAAAAAAAAACCTGTTTAGAATGACTTTTTCCACAAAAGAAAAAAAGAAAAGTAATACAATGTAAAATATTCTGGATCTGAATCTTTATACAGCTTTTTGTCCCACCATCCTCAAATTCGGTGTGTGGATGTCAGATAACATAGCTACAGTAGGGTGGATTCGGTGTGTGGATGTCAGATAACATAGCTACAGTAGGCTGGATTCGGTGTGTGGATGTCAGATAACATAGCTACAGTAGGGTGGATTCGGTGTGTGGATGTCAGATAACATAGCTACAGTAGGGTGGATTCGGTGTGTGGATGTCAGATAACATAGCTACAGTAGGGTGGATTCGGTGTGTGGATGTCAGATAACATAGCTACAGTAGGGTGGATTCGGTGTGTGGATGTCAGATAACATAGCTACAGTAGGGTGGATTCGGTGTGTGGATGTCAGATAACATAGCTACAGTAGGGTGGATTCGGTGTGTGGATGTCAGATAACACAGCTACAGTAGGGTGGAATCTCTTATTATAGAATCTTTGGATCTTATCACACAGTGTGACATGTACCAATTATACAAGTGTACAGTGTACCGCCAGCGTAAAGGTCAATAAAGTTAAATAACAGCTGTTGGGAATAGCAGCGCTGAATGCTCCTCCGTATACAGACTGCCCTGCACTGTGGTTTAAAACAGCCGCTCTGGAGAAGGACAGTGCTGAATGCTCCTCCGTATACAGACCGCCCTGCACTGTGGTCTAAAACAGCCGCTCTGGAGAAGGACAGTGCTGAATGCTCCTCCCGTATACAGACCGCCCTGCACTGTGGTTTAAAACGACACTCTGGAGAAGGACAGTGCTGAATGCTCCTCCGTATACAGACTGACCGGCACTGTGGTCTAAAACAGCAGCTTTAGGTGTCTGCGCCTCCACACCCCCCCGGTGACAGAGCTGAATGGTCAGCAGAAAGGGTCAAGCTGCTCTGTTCTGAGAGGTAATGGTGCATGCTGGGAAGGCTCCTGGGTACATTCAGTACTATTTTTGTCATTTTGTAGGATGAGGAGCAACAATAGAGATCAATGTAATATACACAAATACATTCTCTCAAACACACACATACACACACAAAAATGCATACTCTCTATCACACACACACACACACACACACACACACGCACAAATACATACCCTCTAACATGCATGCACATAAAAAATGGATGGATATACAAATGCAAGCTCTAGTACACAAACACAAAAACATAATTCTTCAAGCATGCACACACACACACACACACACACACACAGACACATACGCACACACACACACACACAAACACACACACAGACACATACACACATACACACACAAACAGACATAGACACAGACACACATACACACACACACACACACACACACAAACACACAAACAGACCTCAAACATGAAATAAAGTGAAAGTTAGAGATGAAAGACGCGCGTTCCCCTGAAGAGGAAACAGCCACGCCACGTCTTTCAGGACGTCGCTATTGCGATGAATCACTCAGAACAGCATTATTAAAACTGAGAGAAGTGTCAGTACAGGACAGGTCCGCCGGACCCGGACTGGGCCCTGAGCGTCTCGGGGACGAATACGCTCAATGACTCATTTGCAGAGTCTCTGCTAGTCGCCACGGTAATAAATACGCTCGCTCTATCTCCCCAGGACCAGGGCTCTCGACCCCTGCCCTCACGAAGTTTGGAACTCTTTCGCGTTTACCTTCGAGATCCATCATTTCCTTTCATTTATTTAAAATGAGATCAGTAGATTTTAACACACAGGTGCGGGAGGGGGGCAGAACTGAGCCGGTTTCCCTGCAGGGACACACAGCTGAGGGTGGTACTCTCCGCACGGACGGACACGTGGGACTCCGCACGGATGGACACGTGGGACTCTCATGGCGTCAGACCGCTACGAACACGCGTTTGGCGCGTCGATGCTCTTCGCCGTCGTGTCTCCACAGCATTCATTTCATTTCCCTTTATTTAAACTCAGAGACACGCCGAGGCTCACTGACGTGTTGACTCACCCTCGGCCTGTGTTTACAGCCCTTAAATTCGGGTTTCAAAATGTGCAGTCGACAGACCGACACGCTGCACCAAAACATTGTATAGCTGTGCAGTAATGCAAGCTCATTGGTTAAAAATAAGTTCTAATCACCTCAGCCAATGGCGTGGGGGGGGGGGGGGGGGGGGTTTCAACGTCAGCGTGTTCACAGAGAAGGGGGAGGGATAAACAGTGTCGTGGTTTGAGGGTGTTTGTTGCTGCTATTCCTCTCTCGACTGTTAGAGGAAGACAAACTGGCGCAGGTGCCCTCTTTAAAAGTGTGCTGAAGGCACACACCGGTATGACCCCAAACCCCCCCCCCCAGCACTGCCGTTATCTCCGCGTGGACACGTCCGTGGAGTCAGAGAACTTCAGTGTGCTCAGAATGGCCACAGACAGCAATGTTCACCCTCAGGCAGGGGGGCGTCTGCTGATGTGACATCATTTTGGCCATGTGTAGATCAGCAAAACTCAAGCATAACAGTCAGATGGAGGCATGGAATTTGTGTTCTATATATATACGTATGTACACAGTTCAGAAAGACCATTCTGTAGGTACACTACTGAACTCACTAAGCTGTGTTGGTGAAAACTGAGACAAAGTTCATTACTGTTGACTGAATCCGGTCCTTTGTATTATATTGTCATTTAGTATCTCAGTAAACCACGCAAAATCAGATACTTTCCATCATGTTTAAATGGAAAAAACATGAAAATTGTCACTACACCCAACAAGAGGGGATATTTTACATTCAGACCTCTCTTGAAGAGGCTAGCTATGGTGCTACCCACTGGTGAACTCTGGTACTACACGTCCAGAGTCCAGACTACTTCAGTCACATTCAGGCGACCCTCTGCACACAATTCACAGATTCAAAAATTAATATTTCAGTGGTGACCCGACTTGGCTCCTGCAATCCCAACCTCCGCTCTAACTGGCTTCATTATTTGTTATGATCTTCATAATTATTACATCCAGAGGGGAGATTGTGTGGCAAGGAAGCGATTTAAAATAAATCACCTCCTCGTGATGGTACGAAATCTGATAAATGAGACACAGCGACGCTCGTACGGTGTCTCTGCCGAGCTGATTGTGTGTTCAGCAGCGTTAACGCCGCTCTGATAACACACGGTAAACGAGGAACGGGTGAGAATGCATCATGAGTACATGGTGGGGTGGATTGTTCTGAGAACAACAGAGAGGATAAGAGTAGCTATGAAACCTGTACTCCCACCCAATGATAAGAGTATATTTCACACTAAGGCGTGGGGAAGAACTACATGAAAACTTTTCATTGTGAAATAATGTGGACATTAAAATGAGGGATAACTGATGAGAAATGATACTGACTGAAAGCAGTCACGGATAGTGAGTTATCTTCAAGTGATAACAGCCAGGGACAAGGTAGGAAGGGGCGAGAGAGAAAGAGGATGGAGAGAGAAAGAGAGGAAAACAGAAGCGAGCGAGGGAGAGGGAGCGAGAGAGAGACAGAGAAAGAGAGAGAAGAGAGAGATAGAGGGAGAGACAGAGAGAAACAAAGAGAGAGAGAGCGAGAGAGAGAGAGAGAGAGGGAGGGATGATCCCAGATAGCGCTCTGCAGTCAGGCCTCCAGCCATTGGCCCCCGCACAGGAAGCCACACCACCACTCAGAGCTCATTAGCATCTGAGCGCTTAGCTTAGCGCTTAGCGCTGAACAGCCCCACGAGCAGAGAGATCTGAACAGCCCCACACACACAGAGAGAGATCTGAACAGCCCCACACACAGAGAGAGATCTGAACAGCCCCACACACACACACAGAGATCTGAACAGCCCCACACACACACACAGAGATCTGAACAGCCCCACACACACACACACAGATCTGAACAGCCCCACACACAGAGATCTGAACAGCCCCACACACAGAGATCTGAACAGCCCCACACACACAGAGAGAGATCTGAACAGCCCCCACACACACACACACAGATCTGAACAGCCCCCACACACACAGAGAGAGATCTGAACAGCCCCACACAGAGAGATCTGAACAGCCCCACACACAGAGAGATCTGAACAGCCCCACACACAGAGATCTGAACAGCCCCACACACACAGAGAGAGATCAGAACAGCTCTGTGCATCAGTGTTTCATCAGCCAGTAAAGAGACAGCAGGAAACCACCCTTGTCCATCAACCCTTATCCATATTTACATATGAACATCACCCACCACTGGCATGCAGGCTCCACCCACAGGCATACAAACCACGCCCAAGTGCTCCAGCTCTTTAGCGGGTGGAGAAAACGTCTCCATCATTACTGCTCCACCCTGCAAACAGAGCTGCTCCACACACACACAAGCTCCAGCACCAGCACAGCGTGCCACAAGCCGGCTTTTCACACGTTCTCTTAAGCAGGCGGGTGGTCTGAGAACACTTTCAATTCAATTTTATGTGTATAGCGCTTCTTACAGTAGAGTGTCACAAAGACGCTTTACAGAAGGGAGGAAACATGGGAAATATCAGCCCGTGAGGTAAACGACTCCCTAGTGGGAGAAACACCCTCAAATAGTGACCAGAAAAAACACCCCGATGGGAAGAAATCTGGAGAGGAACGCAGCTATAGGGGGATGCCCTACCCCAATCTGGGGAATCAAAGTGGGTTGGGAATATCAGAGATAGCACAGTTTTCCTCCCACCCTCTCCAGTTCTACTGACGCTCCACGGCAGGAATGATAGAGGAGCAGGACGTCTGAAAGTTTATTTGAGGAGAAACATGATCTAAATCGGCGCTGCTCAGCTCCACGTCCTGTGGGCCGCAGTGTCTGCAGCGATCCACCCCCTGCTGTGCGCTGCACCGCCTGATTTCACTCATTATTTTACCTGCTCGCTTCAGATAATAAGCTAATTAGTGAAATCAGGTGCTGCAGCGCACGGCTGAAGCAAACGCCCGCAGACACTGCAGCCCGCAGGACGTGGAGCTGAGCAGCGCCGATCTAAATAAAGCACAGCTTTAATGAAGCTTTGAAAATGTTCAAATGTTTATAACGCGTGCTGCCCCACTCAGCAGTCATTGCATTAATAGAGACTGCTGTTGGGGTAGGTCGTTTGTGGAGCATTTTCAGGGTAAGTATCCGTTTTTTGGCCGTGTCCCTGTGTCTCTGTTCTGCATACGCCCATTGCATTGTGTTCCTGTGTCTCTGTTCTGCATACGCCCAGCGCATTGTGTTCCTGTGTGTCTGTTCTGCATACGCTCAGCGCATTGTGTTCCTGTGTCTCTGTTCTGCATACGCCCAGTGCATTGTGTTCCTGTGTCTCTGTTCTGCATACGCCCAGCGCATTGTGTCTCTATGTCTCTGTTCTGCATATGCCCAGTGCATTGTGTCTGTGTCTCTGTTCTGCATATGCCCAGTGCATTGTGTCTGTGTCTCTGTCCTGCATACGCCCAGCGCATTGTGTCTCTGTGTCTCTGTTCTGCATACGCCAAGCTCACTGTGTCTCTGTGTCTGTCCTGCACACGCCCAGCTCACTGTGTCCCTGTCTCTGTTCTGCATACGCCCAGCGCATTGTGTCTCTGTCCTGCATACGCCCAGCGCATTGTGTCTCTGTGTCTCTGTCCTGCATACGCCCAGCGCATTGTGTCTCTGTGTCTCTGTTCTGCATACGCACAGCTCATTGTGTCTCTGTGTCTCTGTTCTGCATACGCCCAGCTCACTGTGTCCCTGTCTCTGTTCTGCATACGCCCAGCTCACTGTGTCCCTGTCTCTGTTCTGCATACGCCCAGCGCATTGTGTCTCTGTCCTGCATACGCCCAGTGCATTGTGTCTCTGTGTCTCTGTCCTGCATACGCACAGCTCACTGTGTCTCTGTGTCTCTGTTCTGCATACGCCCAGCTCACTGTGTCCCTGTCTCTGTTCTGCATACGCCCAGCGCATTGTGTCTCTGTGTGGATGTGGGGGGTTTGGAGAGCCGGCTGGTCCCCACAGCACAGGAGTCATTTGTGAAGAGAATCCCTCAGAGCATCATCACAGCAGTTAGAGCACAACGAGTGGGAGTCAATTTACACAATAATGTACCCTCTGCAAGGAGGCCTGCTGCTGTGTGAGTGTGTGTGTGTGTGTGTGTGCGTGTGTGTGTGTGTGTGTGAGTGTGTGTGTGTGTCTTTGCCCAAATGTGTGTGTGTGTGTGTCTTTGCCCAAATGTGTGTGTGTGTCTGGGTGTGTATGTGTGTGTATGTGTGTGAGTGTGTGTGAGTGTGTGTGTGTGCGTATGCGTGTGTGTGCGTGTGTGTGTGTGTGTGTGTGTGTGTGTGTGAGTGTGTGTGTGTGTGCGTGTGCGTGTGTGTGCGTGTGTGTGTGAGTGTGTGTATGTGTGAGTGTGTGAGTGTGTGTGTGTGTGCGTGTGTGTGTGTGCGTGTGTGAGTGTGTGTGTGTGTGTGTGCGTGTGTGTGTGTGTGTGTGTGTGTGCGTGCGTGTGTGTGCGTGTGTGAGTGTGTGTGTGTGTGTGTGTGTGAGTCTTTGCCCAATGTGTGTGTGTGTGTGTGTGTGTGTGTCTGGGTGTGTGTGTGTATGTGTGTGTGTGTGCGTGTGTGTATGTGTGTGTGTGCGTGTGCGTGTGTGTGCGTGTGTGTCTGGGTGTGTATGTGTGTGCATGTGTGTGCGTGCGTGTGTGTGTGTGTCTTTGCCCAAGTGTGCGTGTGTCTGGGTGTGTATATGTGTGTGTGTGTGTGTGTCTGTGTGCCTTGGAATAGGTGTGTGTGTCAGCATGTCTGTGTCTGTGAGTGTGTCAATGATTGCCTGAGTTGGGTTGCTGTAATCTTTCTCTTCGTACACAATAGAAAACCTGATTGCGTTTCTCTATGAGGGGCAGTGAACATACTTTCAGGCTGTGGGAAGGAAGCAGAGAAGCTTCTGGAACAGCTCCAGCCTGGAGGGGAGTGCTGTAGACCCTACACCCCATACACAAGTAGCTTCCAAACAAGGGCAAAATCAATCAATCTATCAATCAGTAGTATTTCGTTGGCTGGCTCCTGCCCTCTGATTGGACGGGTGGCCACCTCTCCCCATAGCAATTGGCTCACAATGCTTTGCCCAAGCTGCTGTTGAATCAGAATAAGACAGTAAGACGGTGGAGTCACCGGCTGAATGAAGCTGAATTCGCCCGCGTGTGTCGAGTTGGAGAAAGGGCTTAATGCCCAGTTACAGACAAGCTTACGGAAAGGGACTTACGCGCTCAGCAAATTATGTTTAAGAGCATTTAAAATGCCCCGGTCCAAAATGATGCTGCTACTTTAATGCCAAAATGTCAAGCGGGCAATACATCAATTTGCAGAGACTGAACCGTGAATGCCTCTCCCCAACCCCAGCAATGAGATCAGTAACGATTTGATTGGTTAAATGGGCACTAAATGGATTTCCGGCTAATTCTTAGTGCCTGGACTTTTGGCAGTAATGTTGCAGTTGAAAAAAAATCTGAGCACAAAAGTTTCGAGAATGAGCAGAATGAATCTGTTTGCGAGGAGGCCAAATGCGTGCACAGAGGTTTGAGTGTGAGCAGAATAAATCAAGCAAGCAAGAAGGATTCTGCTCTCAAATTCATTTCTTGCGCGCCCGACTTTTGGCATTAAAATAAGGCCAGACAATAAAAGACAACATTACACCACCACTGAGCAGCTGCTCTGAATCACAGTGACAAACACAGCTTTCCCTCATTTTAACATTATCCTGTCTGGGAATCTGGGAATCAAACCTACAACCTTAAGGTAACAAGCCCCGTTACCAACCAATGATGCAACTCGGCTGCCAGAAGACGACCACTAAAATGTCCAGATTTATGTTCTGAAGCGCCCGGATTGGATCAGAATCACGTTTATAAAAGGGAAGAACCTGCTGACCACTGCTGAAGGGTCTGTTAGATTTGTGTTATTATCTCTTTTCCACAATATATGCAGAAGCACCTCCTTCTGGACGAGCTGAAACAGAGGGTAGAGCAGCAGCTTCTGTGGTATGACATGGAGGCGAGTGAAACAGATCTTTCAGGGGGATGTTTGGAGGGCAGGGAGTCGGTTTGACTGCCATTAAATGAGGAGGGGGAAACAGAGCTGTAGCCTGTGGCTCTGGGGGGAAGGACACTGATTGGAGGAGAATTTGATCGACATACACACCCACTAGTACACAATGCCATCAAATCTGAATTACAATTGTTTTCCGAGAAGTGAATGGGGGGAAAAAAGCTTCAGAGTGGAAACTACACAAGTATTCCAATTTTAGTAATTTGAAGGAATATACACAACAAGACGTGTTTGTTGTACAGTATGGCAATGAATGAGGGAAAAGTGAGATTTCAGCTCGTGTTTAAGGACAGCCACAGGGCTCTATATGTTGTGAAGAAGGCCAGTATCCTCAGGTTAAATGTCCACAGTTTCAGAGCTAAATTGGAAATAAAGTTGCCGAAAAAACTGCCTAAAACTAAATCAGCGGCTTGCCCAGGGACACTGTATCGTGACTCCAGTGGTCACCTGCAGATAATTCCCTCAGTGATTATCTCCTGCGTGTTTCTAAAGGAGCCAAAAGAGGAACATTACAGGGAGGACCCACTGCTGACTGAAACTATGTTTGGCTCTCAAATCAGCCATTTTAACCCAGCGCACTCTGAAACTACGTTTGACTCTCAAATCAGCCATTTTAACCCAGCGCACTCTGAAACTAGGTTTGGCTCTCAAATCAGCCATTTTAACCCAGCGCACTCTGAAACTACGTTTGGCTCTCAAATCAGCCATTTTAACCCAACGCACTCTGAAACTACGTTCGGCTCTCAAATCAGCCATTTTAACCCAGCGCACTCTGAAACTACGTTTGGCTCTCAAATCAGCCATTTTAACCCAGCGCACTCTGAAACTACGTTTTGCTCTCAAATCACCCATTTTAACCCAGCGCACTCTGAAACTACGTTTGGCTCTCAAATCAGCCATTTTAACCCAGCGCACTCTGAAACTACGTTTTGCTCTCAAATCAGCCATTTTAACCCAGCGCACTCTGAAACTACGTTTGGCTCTCAAATCACCCATTTTAACCCAGCATACTCTGAAAAATTTTCTCCCTAATGAAGTCCTTTTGTTGCGTTGGCAGTGAGTTTTGGGTTATTGTCTTGCTGCATGATGAAGTTCCATGCAATTAATTTGGACGCATTTCTCCGTAATTGGCAGACAGAATGTTTTTGTAGACTGAATTCATCCTGCTGCTACCATCATGAGTTACATCATCAATAAAGATAAATGACCCCACTCCAGAAGCAGCCATGCAAGGGCAAGCCATGACACTTCCTCCACCGTGCTTCACAGATGAGCTTGTATGTTTTGGATCATGAGCAGATCCCTTCTTTCTCCATAATCTGGCCTTTCCATCACTTTGGTGGAGGATAATCTTGGTCCCATCAGTCCATACAACTTGCACAACTTTTGTGGCTCATCTCTGTACTTTTTTGCGAATTGTATTCTCGCCTTCCAATTTTTACGACTGATGAGTGGTATAGCCTCTATATTCCTGCTCTCTAAGTCTTCTTTGGTCGGTTGATTGAGATATCTTCACCCCTGCCCTGTGGAGATAGTTGGTGATGTTGGGGTTTTTCTTCACAGCTCTAACAATGTTTCTGTCATCAACTGCTGTTGTTTTTCTTTGTCGACCTGTTTGATGTCTATTGCTCAGTATGCCAGCGGTTTCTTTCTTTTTCAGGACATTCCAAGTTGTTGTACAAGCTTTCCCCAATGATTTGCCCTCTTTTCTAAGCTTCAAAAGGCCTGCTTTTCTCCCAAAGACAGCTCTTTGGTCTTCATGTTGGTCTGTCTCTTCTAACACAAATGCAGTCTTCACAGGCAAAATCCAAGGCTAAAACCAAGAGTAGACATTCAGAACTATTCATTGTTTAACCTAACAGGACACATCTGGGCAACAAGACGCACCTGTCGGTCACATGTTCCAATACTTTTGCTCACCTAAAAATTGGGTGGTCTGATACATGGTGATATGATCTAAGTTGTTGAACAATGGTCTTCAGTGTACAGCAAAAACAAAGGAATTGACCTAGCACTACTCTTGGAGGGGACAATCTAGCCAATCACTTGAATTTACCAAACCAAAACTGAGTGTGTGAAGAACAGTAAAGTGTGCATTTACTTCCAAGTAAAAGTTAAAGGTCCCATATTTGACAACTTTCCAGGATGGATTCATACCAAAAACAATCTCCATCCAATTTTACACATCCATTCTCCAGGGCCTCTCATGGGCTTTACCGAGAACAGGCTGCTTTAGCGACCTTATGCGTCTTTATGGCTAACAATAAGGTTAATATCATTGAACCTCGGTTCTGATTGGATGACAGGTAGCTGGCTAGCTCAGCCACTAACTGAGCGCCGTCTGTTCTGAGCGCTTGGATTTCCGCAGGCTACAAGGTGCGCTGTGTGGAAGGTGGACATATGCAAACGGACGTTAAAAAGTAATGGGAGTCTCAACATTTTGATACTTTCACAGTCTCTTTATAGCACCTGCAATTCCTTTATAATCCAAGTAGCAGAGGAAATGTTGTTTTTCCACAATATGGGACATTTAAGGACAAATTAAATATAATTAAATATGCTATTAAACACAGGCCAGTGTGTTGTTTACATTGGAGTCAAAGGAGCACCACCAAAGGCCTATACTTTTCTTCTGCAGAAGAAAACCACGTTTCACAGAGTACTGTAGTTCATGTTTCACTTTGAACACACAAGCCGACATACTGTAGTTGAATAAGGTTAATACATTTGTTAAACTGACAGAAGATACATTCACATTTATTAAAATCCCATGGCTAACTGCACACAGACTGGCTTCTGGCAGGGTGTATTTCAACACTATCCTGTGGGTGTTTATTGGAGGCAAAAGACCAGCTGTACTATTCAGAATCGATTGTTCTTGAAAGTGAATAATAAAGCTTGGCTAAGTGTTTTCCTACAGACTATTGAATTAATACAAGTGAATCATTTAATTTCTAAGTTCCATAGAGCATTTGCATGTAGGTTTCATCTGTTAATTCCTTGTTAGTAGAACTGATTTTCAATGCCACAGAAAGGATGCCAACCTTTTAACAGGAAAGGAACAACCAAATAAATATGCATCCTTTGGTAAGGATCTCCTGGAAAAAAAAAGGTTTATTTTGCCTTGATATTGTTGCACTACACTATAGGCCCAGTGGCTAAGTGCAGCTGTTGGGCCCTTGAGCAAGACCCTTAACCCCACATTGCTCCAGGGGGGATTAGCCCCTGCTTAGTCTAATCAACTGTAAGTCACTTTGAATAAAAGCATCAGAGAAAATAACTAATGTAATGATGCAGCCTACCTACAACAAAGCCTTTTCACTCCCCGAGAGAAAATATTCAGTGTTTAAATGATCAGGTAACGTTCACATGCTGAAGCAATTTCTAACAGGATAACGATGGCTGACTGCTTAAGATACAAGGATTCAGAGCCAATCAAATGAAGCCTCGGCTGATCACAGCCAATCAAACGAAGCCTCGGCCGATCAGAGCCAATCAAACGAAGCCTCGGCTGATCAGAGCCAATCAAACGAAGCCTCGGCTGATCAGACCCAATCAAACGCAGCCTTCAGCCACCCCCCTCACTCATTTAGTTTTCACCAAGCGCTTGCCGAGAGCCATTTTGTTTGCATCAGCCAGTGCGACGGGCTGTTCCCTCGACATCTGTCCTTAACTCTGACTTCCAGGGGAACGCCTGCGTTCGGCAACATGTTTCACTGATCTCTGAAGTCGGCAAACAGCTTGGGAAGAACAACACAGAACTGAGCTTTTTTTTTTTTAATTGGCCGCGAAAATCAAGGAGAGATGTGCACTGAATCCCTGCCAGGGTTTGATTTCAAGTGTTTTCGTTTTTTTTCTTATAGTTATTATTTGTCATTTAGCTGATGCTTTTATCCAAAGCAACAAAGGCAAAATCCCCCCGTGGAGCAATGTGGGGTTAAGGGCCTTTCTCAAGGGCCCAACAGCTGTGCGCATCTTATCTGAGTTTTGAACCACCAACCTCCCGGGTCCCCTAGCCACTAGGCTACAGGCCGCCCGGCTGTATGGAGGATAATCAGATAAAGCAGGACAATGCTCTCAGGTGTGTCCTCTGCATCAGACACCGCTGTTAACCCCCTGGAGCCCCCAAATCCCCAAACCCACCCCCCCCTCAGCTCAAGGCACACGTGGGCGACTGGGGCGACGTGGCTCAGGCGGCAAGAGCAGTCGTCTGGCAGTCGGAGGGCTGCCGGTTCGATCCCCTGCCCGGGCTGTGTCGAAGTGTCCCTGAGCAAGACACCTAATAACCCCCAAATGCTCCTGACGAGCTGGTCGGTGCCTTGCATGGCAGCCAATCGCCGTCGGTGTGTGAGTGTGTGAATGTGCATGTGTGTGTGAATGGGAGAATGAGAAGCATCAATTGTACAGCGCTTTGGATAAAGGCGCTATATAAATGCCAACCATTTACCATTTACACGTCGTTGCGTAACACACTGCTGTGTGTAAGTACGTCACGCACCCAGTCTCCAGGAGGTGGCAGGGGAAAGATGTAACACTGTGGGAAAGATGTAACATTGTGACAGATCTCCCTGCCTATAGGCGCTGCGCGTTGACACACATTTAAATAAAATATATACTCTCTCTCAGGACTAAAAGTGCGAGTTCCCCCCCCCCGCTCTCCAGACAGCCGAGGCGCTCTGAGCACGTGCGAGGACAGACCCGTTTACCCCCTCCCTCCCTCCCTCCCTCCCTCCAGCCGATCCGTCACCACGGCGACGGCGAGCCGCACGCGGAGGAGGAGGTGAAACCCATTACCGCCGCGCGGCACCTGAGTCTGCGGCGTCGCGAAAACCGCGAAACCCCGCTAAACTGCCTGCGCTCCCCGTGGGCGGAAGTTCAGAGCACTGCGAACACAAGCACGCGCCCGCCCAGCAGGGAAACACTGCGCGTGGATCGCTATCAACATTTCTCACGCGTGCAAATTCAGATTCACAGCACTTCTAATACGATAATGACAATAATGATTCCTTACATTTACATCGCATTTTTCTCACGAGCTGGCAACTCGAAGCGCTTTACCGTGACGAGGAGGAACTCGGCTCCACCACCACCGATGAGTAGCGCCCACCTGGGGGATCCTCGGCCGCCGACGCTCAACACACTTCAGCTGAGGTGGAGAGGGAGGGAACAATGTTTTTGCCAATTAAACCGGGGATGATTGGGTGGCAGGTTGAAAGAGCCGGGGTTGGGAATTTAGCCAGGACTCCAGGGAACCCCCCTTTGTCTTCGCGAAGAGTGTCATCGGATCTTTAATGACCGCAGAGAGTCAGGACCTCAGTGTAGCGTCTCATCCGAAAGACGGCGTCTCCTACAGCACAGTGTCCCCATCCCTGCTCTGGGGTATTAGGGTATTACCCCCCTACTGGCCCACTGCCAGCAGTAATGTTTTCAGGAGGTCTCCCATCCAAACTGTAACCAAGCACACACCTGCTTAGCATCAGCCATTCCGCAGGAGAAAGGTACATAAATTCCTTATTCGTTATTTTATCTGACGATTTTACCCGAAGCGACTTACAGCTGATGAGACTAAGCAGGAGACAATCCTCCCCTTGGAGCAATGCAGGGTTAAGGGCCTTGCTCAAGGGCCCAACAGCTGCGTGTATCTTATCATGGCTACACCGGGGCTTGAACCACAACACCCTTCCGGGTCCCAGTTATGCACTTTAGTCACTAGGCTGCAGGTTGCCGGCGGACATGGCGGTATGGCGGCCCAGCATGCTTGAAAAACTACAACACAGTGCATCATGGGTAGAGAACTTGGCATGCGAGGTTGCGGCTTCAGTTCCCGGAGGGAACACACACACAGAAACACACACACACAGACATGCAAGATCACAGATAGAAACACGCAAAAACACAGACACAGATACACACAGACATGCAAGATCACACACAGACACACGCAAGCATGCACACACAGAAACACACACACAGACATGCAAGATCACAGACACACACACGCAACCATGCACACACACACAGATGCATGCACGCACACAGACACGCACAGAGACACACGTATACATGCACGCACAGACACACAGAGACACACGTATACATGCACGCACACAGACACACAGACACACAGAGACACACGTATACATGCACGCACACAGACACACAGACACACAGAGACACACGTATACATGCACGCACACAGACACACAGACACACAGAGACACACGTATACATGCACGCACACAGACGCACACAGACACATACGTATACATGCACGCACACAGACACACAGACACACAGAGACACACGTATACATGCACACACAGACACACAGACACACACGTATACATGCACACACAGACACACAGACGCACACAGACACACAGAGACACACGTATACATGCACGCACAGACACACAGAGACACACGTATACATGCACGCACACAGACACACGGAGACAGAGACACACGTATACATGCACCCACAGACACACAGACGCACACAGACACACAGAGACACACGTATACATGCACGCACAGACACACAGAGACACACGTATACATGCACGCACACAGACACACAGACACACAGACACACAGAGACACACGTATACATGCACGCACACAGACGCACACAGACACACAGACACACAGAGACACACGTATACATGCACGCACACAGACGCACACAGACACACAGACACACAGAGACACACATATACATGCACGCACACAGACGCACACAGACACACAGACACACAGAGACACACGTATACATGCACGCACACAGACGCACACAGACACACAGACACACAGACACACAGAGACACACGTATACATGCACGCACACAGACGCACACAGACACACAGACACACAGACACACAGACACACAGAGACACACGTATACATGCACGCACACAGAGACACAGAGACACACGTATACAGGCTTGCGTGATCGCGTGCCCCGCCCCGCCAGCCCTGTGCGTTCCCTCCTGAGAGCAGGGCACAAACACACCCAGCTCTCAGCTCTCATCGGGAGCCATTAAATATGCACAGGCCTTAATGAACGTGCCAGTTAAGCACGGATCCTCGTAAAAAAAAACGCACTTATGCAATATTAAATGTTAAAAAACGCCAATATGATAAGCTATTTATAAATATTCTGCTTAAATGAAACAGCTTTAACTTCCAGCTGCTCTTGTCTATTTCGACAACAGCATGCCTACATTAAACGCCCACACAGATACTGTACTATATTAGCGCTCACTCTAACCTTGATCAGGACAGCAGAGAGGTCTAGTGTTTGCACATGGATGTCACGCAAGCACATACAAACACAAACACACACGCATGCACACTCACAGACACTCACACACACTCACAGATGTACACATACACACACACACACACACACACTCACATACACATACACACTCACAGATGTACACATACAC
This sequence comes from Conger conger, assembly GCF_963514075.1. Taxonomy (NCBI): domain Eukaryota; kingdom Metazoa; phylum Chordata; class Actinopteri; order Anguilliformes; family Congridae; genus Conger; species Conger conger. Next base: position 2,912,458 of record NC_083775.1, on the reverse strand, counting down.
ACACACACACACACACTCACAGATGTACACATACACACACACACACACTCACATACACATACACACTCACAGATGAACACATACAGACACACACACACACTCACACACACACTCACAGATGTACACATACACACACACACACACACACACACGCACTCACACACACACTCACAGATGTACACACACACAACCACACACACATACAATCACACACTCTTATACACACACACAGTCACACTCACACACACACAGTGAGTACAGACGGGCCACGCTGGTGGAGAGACACCTCCAGGCGTTTACCTCCAAACCCCCCAGAGACCAGGGGCTCCCATCAATCCTGCCCCCGCTCCGAGCCCCCACCCTGGGGTATACACACGGGGAGAGAGCTAATCCGCCTCTACTGTCTCCTCCTGCTCTCTCTCTGATCCCCCATAAATCATCTCCGCTCCCACTGAGAGCACTGGACCCAGGCAATCCCTCTCTCTCTCCCTCTCCCTCTCTCTCCCTCTCCCTCTCTCCCTGTCCCCTTCTCTCCATGCTTCTTACATGTGTGAGAGATCATGTGACCGAAGCGTTAGGTTAGGAGGATGAAGGAGTTGCAATGAGTTGTTTTCATTAAAGAACATCAAAAGTCCTTTTCACTTCTCGGTTTCTCTCTCTCTCTTCCCCATTTCCCCTTTAACCATCTTCCTCTCACTTCTGCTTTATATTTCCTACCCTGTCCTCCTCTTCCTCCCTCGCTGTATGTATTGTTCACTCTCTCTCTCCCTCTCTCTGTCCCTCACACTCCCTCTCTCTCATACTCTCTCTCTCACACACACACTCTCCGTCTCACTCTCTCGCCCTCACACTCCCTCTTTCTCATACTCTCTCACGCACAGTCCCTCTCTCTCATACTCTCTCTCTCACACACTCTCTCTCTCTCACTCTCCCTCTCTCTCATACTCTCTCCCTCACACTCCCTCTCTCATACTCTCTCACGCACACTCTCCCTCTCCCTCTCTCTCTCTCTCCCTCACAGTCCCTCTCTCTCATACTCTCTCTCTCATACACACTCTCCCTCTCTCACTCTCCCTCTCTCTCATACTCTCTCACACACACACTCTCCCTCTCCCTCTCTCCCTCTCCCTCACACTCTCTCTCATACTCTCTCTCTCTCTCACAGGTGCAGTAAGACCCTCATTGTGCCCACCGATGCCACCGCCCTGCCACAACCCTGCCACAACCCTGCCACAACCCTGCCACAGCCCTGCCACAACCCTGCCACAGCCCTGCCACAACCCTGCCACAACCCTGCCACAGCCCTGCCACAACCCTGCCACAACCCTGCCACAGCCCTGCCACAACCCTGCCACAACCCTGCCACCACCCTGCCACAACCCTGCCACCACCCTGCCACTACCCTGCCACCACCCTGCCACAACCCTGCCACCACCCTGCCACAACCCTGCCACAGCCCTGCCACAACCCTGCCACTACCCTGCCACAACCCTGCCACAACCCTGCCACAACCCTGCCACTACCCTGCCACAACCCTGCCACTACCCTGCCACTACCCTGCCACAACCCTGCCACAACCCTGCCACTACCCTGCCACAACCCTGCCACAACCCTGCCACAACCCTGCCACTACCCTGCCACAACCCTGCCACAACCCTGCCACAGCCCTGCCACAACCCTGCCACAGCCCTGCCACAACCCTGCCACAACCCTGCCACAACACGCAAACCTGCATATCAAAGATACTCAGCACACACCTGCTCGCCTTCAAAGCCCCGCTTCTGAATGAGTCTGCCTCCATTCATCTCTCGCTCTCTCTCTCCCTCTCCCTCTCTCACTCTCACTCTATTCACTTAATTTCATTCCATTCAATTCAATTGAATTCAGTGCTGCTTCACGGGCAGATCAACCAGGAGGCCACACTAAAATGTCCAGTGAGTAGATCCACCTGGTCCCTGCTGGACGTGCCTTTGATTTAACACTGTGTCACGGTGTAAGACTATGGGCAGAATATACAGCACACGTCAACGACACATAATACCAGGCCACCTTAAGGCTGTAGTCTCGCACTCGCTCTCCCTCTCAGATTCAAATTTAAAGTGCTTCATTGGCATGACAACGTTTGCATTTGTATCTGTATTGCTAAAACATGGCACGGACAAGTGAAGCAAAGAAAAATAGCACAGTAATATGATTTAAGATAATCATAATACCAGGATAATATGATATACAGTACACATTATCTATACATATCCTCACACATGAATTGTCAGACAGAGCTGACCATTGACCCCGAGCCATAATGCAGTGCACCAATCCCCAGACCCCCTCCCAGACCCCCACAGGCCACACCCTGCAAATCAAGCAGGCATTTCCGCAACTAGGGGCTCGAGATCGAGCAGAAAATAAATAAAAAGAAGCGCATGAATCCCTGTTTCAACCTCAGAAACTGCTCCACCATTTTTCAGCTGCCGTCCTCCCCATGTGCCCCATTTCCCCACCCCAATTGCGTCGGAGTTTAGCCATCCCCACGTCCGAGACAAACGTTCCCTGATCCCCACGTCCGAGACAAACGTTCCCTGATCCCCACGGCCGACACAAACGTTCCCACGGCCGACACAAACGTTCCCTGATCCCCACGGCCGACACAAACGTTCCCTGATCAGGGATCAGAGAGGAGAGCAGCACTGCCAGTCTCTCCGGACACCTGGGCTCATTACCATACACATCCCAGACATCATTTATGACTCTGTCATAGCAAAGCAAGCAGACCAGAATATACAGTACACACATACACATACACAAACACAGATACACACACACATGCACACAAACACAGACACAGACACAGACACAGACACAGACACAGACACAGACACAGACACAGACACACACACACACACACACACAAACACAGACACAGACACAGACACACACACACACACATACACACATACACACACATGCAACCGTGCACACACACAGAAACACACACACACAGACATGCAAGATCACAGATACACACGCACAAACACAGACACACACAGACATGCAAGATCACACACACAGACACACACACACACACACACGCATGCACAAACACACACACACACACATACACACACATGCAACCATGCACACACACACAAACACACACACACACAGACATGCAAGATCACAGATACACACACGCACAAACACAGACACACACAGACATGCAAGATCACACACACAGACACACGCAAGCATGCACACACAGAAACACACACACAGACATGCAAGATCACAGACACACACACACGCAACCATGCACACACACACAGACACACAAGCATGCATATACACACAGACATGTAAGCACACACACAGATGCATGCACACAGACACGCACAGACACACACGTATACATGCACGCACACACGCACACACGCGACACAAGCACATACACACTCCCAATATTTTCCTCCCAGAGGGTACAGGAGACCCTGAATCCCTAAAACCATGTATTCTACTACGCTGAAACCCACACAACTGAAGGGGCATTCAATGAAAATCAAATGAATTATATGTTAAAAAATATAACTCCAGGCACTGTCTGAGTGGCAGTATTACGTGGTGATTTATGTAGAATATCAGTGTCCCGTTCCCTTCATCCACACTCGGTCGTTCTACTGCACTTAATCATTCATTCCTTTGAGGCCTGGGCAACAATACAAAGCAATAACACCCTCGGTAACCCAACAAAGGCACAAAAAAAATCGCAGATGGTGCCTCTGCCTGCTGACAATAGAAAACATCTTGTTTCTTCCCTGACAGGAGAGTATTGTTGGCTTGCGTGGTGGTCTGCTCTTTGTTCTGAGTTTGCTGCAGTTTTCTCTGGAGCGAGGTTAACCCTTTCAGGTGTGACATCAGCACTAGAATGTCCTTAACTTGAACGTTCTGATGCCGATGTGGCAATCAAACAAATATGCGACTGGAATGTTCTTAACTGAACGTTCTGATGCCGATGTAGCAATCAAACAAATATGTGACCAACGTTCTAATGCTGATGTAATGCTGTAATTGAAAACAATGAATTTCTGGAACACCGCCTTGTAATTTTGAAGAAAGGAATTCCAAAAACATCCGCTCCTCAGAGCAGGCTAAAAGAGGCTGGGTTTTATACTCCAGGGGCTGCGGGCCGGAATTCCTGATGGGCTACAGCTGTCGAACCCCGGAGCACAACACTAAAATGAAATTTGTGGAGCAGGCACCCAGCCGAATGAAAGAGTGGAGCGCAGGCTCCGTACGTCGCCCTGGATAAGTTGTCCACTAAATAAGTAATGTGTCGTTTCACAGCGCCACTGCTCGGCTGAGGCACGCTGTTGTGCAAACAGGGGGAGGCTGTGTCAGCTTCCGTCAGCCTCCCCTGCGTGTGTGAAGACCCGTCAGCCTCCCCTGCGTGTGTAGAGACCCGTCAGCCTCCCCTGCGTGTGTAGAGACCCGTCAGCCTCCCCTGCGTGTGTAGAGACCCGTCAGCCTCCCCTGCGTGTGTAGAGACCCGTCAGCCTCCCCTGCGTGTGTAGAGACCCGTCAGCCTCCCCTGCGTGTGTAAAGACCCGTCAGCCTCCCCTGCGTTCTCCCCTGCGTGTGTAAAGACCCGTCAGCCTCCCCTGCGTGTGTAAAGACCCGTCAGCCTCCCCTGCGTGTGTAAAGACCCGTCAGCCTCCCCTGCGTGTGTAGAGACCCGTCAGCCTCCCCTGCGTGTGTAAAGACCCGTCAGCCTCCCCTGCGTGTGTAAAGACCCGTCAGCCTCCCCTGCGTGTGTAAAGACCCGTCAGCCTCCCCTGCGTGTGTAAAGACCCACCAGCCTCCCCTGCGTGTGTAAAGACCCGCCAGCCTCCCCTGCGTGTGTAAAGACCCGTTCTCCCCTGCGTGTGTAAAGACCCGTTCTCCGGCCTGACCTCTCCATCCCTGATCCATATCCGGCTTTATTCAACACACACCGAAATAAATCAAAATTAATACCAGCCAGTTTTCATTTTAATGCAGCCAGTTCTTCATAACCATACAAACAGGCCCGGCCTGACTAAAACCACAGCAGGGCGACATTGGCTCAGGCAGTAAGAGCAGTCGGAGGGTTGCCGGTTCGATCCCCTCCCTGGGCTGTGTCGAAGTGTCCTTGAGCAAGACACCTAAACCTTCAAATGCTCCTGACGAGCTGGTTGGTGCCTTGCATGGCAGCCAATCGCCGTTGGTGTGTGTGTGTGTGAATGAGAAGCATCAATTGTACAGCACTTTGGAGAAAGGCACTATATAAATGCCAACCATTTACTATATATATATATACATTAAAAAAGTTTTTTTCCATCCAATTCCTGGAAAATGAGATTTGACATCATCGTGAACCAGCAGGCGTGGATATAGATCCAATATCAATTTTCTGCTCCCCTCCAATCACTATCCAGTCACACAGCGGTCAAAACACTCAAAGTCGACCCTTTCCGAAATCCCCTGGAAGAGCCGTTTTTCAGAGGCGTGGACGCCGTATCGAGGACGCTAGCGCTGCTCCACCTTCCACTCCGGCCCGTCTGTGAACTCCCCCGTCGACCCGCGCGCTCGGACCAGGCCGGCGGCTTCCACTCCGCCCCCTGCGTGCGATTGGTTGTGCCCGGTCAGCGTCGCCGCGAGGGGAGGCGTGGCTCGGTCGGGATTTGAGGAAACGGCGGAGAGGCGGAACGTCCGCGGGCGGAGAGTGACCGGAAGCTTCCAATTCGCGCCGCGGGAGGAGGGGGGGGAGGCTGCTGCTTGCTTCCAGACCTCCAAAAAGAACAACCCACATTATTTTACCCCCCTTAGGGTTCTAGCTGCCAAAACTGTGGCATTGCTACTCGGTCAGTTTATTAGATTATTCTACAAAGGTTCAAGTTTTTATCTGTGTGATCACTCCAGCACTTGGAACTGTACTTCCCCTCGAGGGTTTTCAGCACACTTGTCCCTGGTTATGATTTTCACTTTGTTGTACTGTGGATAAGAGCGTCTGCCAAATGACTAATGTAATGGGGCGTAGGTTTGGGGAATTGGGGGGTAGGATGTTGGGGGGGGGGGGGGGGGGGGTTGGAGGCAGCGGCTGTTTTGTTTTGCTCGTACCCGGTTAATACAGCGGAATTAAAACGGGCCGTCGGAGAGGATCTAATTAAGCCAATCCCGGAGGAGCGGAGTGAAGTCTGCACCCACTGGCCGGGTTTCCGCCCTGTCAGCACATTCGGAGCGGAGCCGGGCTTTCTGCAGAGCCAAAGGAGGGCAGACCGTCTGCAGCGATCTGTTAAAATAGTTCCAATAACCGGGGTGCTCCGAGTGAAACTACCGCACCGGACCTAACGCAACCGCTACACTCACCCCGTCAGCGCCCTATGGCACTCCAGTGTGGCTACGGTAAAATCCCAACAATGCCATACGGCACTCTCAGCCATGTACCCTTTCAACCAATCAAACTATGCCATTGTTTTCAGGCCCTATTTAAATCTCAACTTTTCTCGATTTAACCAGAGCCTCTGGGATCTGGGTGGAGCCGCTTCATGATAGGCTGGGTGCCCCGGCCAGGCCAAGCCAAGCCACACCCCCCCAGACGGTGACGGGATGGCGATTAAAACACGAGGCTCCGCCCTACGTCCTCGGCTCGAACACCCTCTCACCGGGCTACCCCGCCACCGGCTTCAATCCGCCCCTCTCTCTCGCTTTGGGAGGTCAGGTCAAGCCCCGCATCCGTGGGGCTGTGCATGGGCTTCCTGGGTTCTGGGACACACCCCAGCAGAACCTCCATAAGAACGGCAGAGACACCCCAACACCCCAAAAAATACACCCCGCCGGCCGGGCTCAGTCCCAAAGGATGGACTGAAGGACTGATGATCTGATGATCTGATGATCTGATGATCTGATGATCTGAAGGACTGATGATCTGATGATCTGATGATCTGAAGGACTGATGATCTGATGATCTGATGATCTGATGATCTGAAGGACTGATGATCTGATGATCTGATGATCTGAAGGACTGATGATCTGATGATCTGATGATCTGATGATCTGATGATCTGATGATCTGATGATCTGAAGGACTGATGAACGGATGGCAGCCTGTAGCGTAGTGGTTAAGGTACATGACTGGAACCCGCAATTAACCTGCCATTAATGTAATGTAATGGAATGGAATGGAAAAGCTGATGAACGGATGGAGGAATGAGAGAGTGATGGGATGGAGGGATGGAGGAATGAGAGAGTGATGGGATGGAGGGATGAGAGAATGATAGGATGGAGGGATGGAGGGATGAGAGAGTGATGGGATGGAGGGATGGAGGAATGAGAGAGTGATGGGATGGAGGGATGAGAGAATGATAGGATGGAGGGATGGAGGGATGAGAGAGTGATGGGATGGAGGGATGGAGGAATGAGAGAGTGATGGGATGGAGGGATGGAGGAATGAGAGAGTGATGGGATGGAGGGATGGAGGAACGAGAGAATGATGCGATGGAGGGATGGAGGAATGAGAGTGACAGGATGGAGGAATGAGAGAGTGATGGGATGGAGGGATGGAGGAACGAGAGAATGATGCGATGGAGGGATGGAGGAATGAGAGTGACAGGATGGAGGAATGAGAGTGACAGGATGGAGGAATGAGAGAGTGATGGGATGGAGGGATGGAGGAATGAGAGAATGATGGGATGCACATATCAGCGCTCCACAAGTTAACGTTCGCGGGTTTTCATTCCGAAGCTCGCGGCCGCAAAAGATGAAATAGGTCTGGAGTCGTTTTTGAGAATAACATCATTCCGCGGAATACTTACTGATTACGCAGCAGGCTGGAAACGTCAATACTCTCACATCCTGTCTGAAGGGAAGTCGATAAAGTTTTCCTCTCAAACGTACGTCTTTCCGAGCGAGCGAGAGCAAGGCAGAACAGACGCCCTTCTCTCCCGACCCGAGAGCCGAGCGTCCTGCGATTCTGTCGTGCCGCAACACGCCACTCAACACGCCTTCAACACGCCACTCAACACGCCTTCAACACGCCACTCTACACGCCGTTCAACACGCCACTCAACACGCCACTCAACACGCTGTTCAACACGCCACTCAACACGCTGTTCAACACGCTGTTCAACACGCCTTCAACACGCCATTCAACACGCTGTACAACACGCCTTCAACACGCCGTTCAACACGCTGTTCAACACGCCACTCAACACGCCATTCAACACGCCACTCAACACGCCATTCAACACGCCACTCAACACGCCGTTCAACACGCCACTCAACACGCTGTACAACACGCCTTCAACACGCCGTTCAACACGCTGTTCAACACGCCACTCAACACGCCATTCAACACGCCACTCAACACGCCATTCAACACGCCACTCAACATGCCGTTCAACACGCCACTCAACACGCCACTCAACACGCTGTTCAACACGCTGTTCAACACGCCACTCAACACGCCGTTCAACACGCCACTCAACACGCTGTTCAACGCGCCGTTCAACACGCCATTCAACACGCCACTCAACACGCCTTCAACACGCCTTCAACACGCCACTCAACACGCCACTCAACACACCACTCAACAAGCCACTCAACACGCTGTACAACACGCCACTCAACACGCTGTTCAACACGCCACTCAACACGCCGCTCAACACGGTGTTGAACACGCCATTCAACACGCCGTTCAACACGCCACTCAACACGGTGTTCAACACGCCACTCAACACGGTGCTCAACACGCCATTCAACACACCACTCAACACGCCACTCAACACGGTGCTCAACACGCCACTCAACACACCACTCAACACGCCACTCAACACGGTGCTCAACACGCCATTCAACACACCACTCAACACGCCACTCAACACGCCGTTCAACACGCTGTTCAACACGCCACTCAACATGCTGTTCAACACACCACTCAACACGCCACTCAACACGCCGTTCAACACGCTGTTCAACACGCCACTCAACATGCTGTTCAACACACCACTCAACATGCTGTTCAACACGCCGTTCAACACGCTGTTCAACACGCCACTCAACATGCTGTTCAACACGCCACTCAACATGCTGTTCAACACGCCATTCAACACACCACTCAACACGCCACTCAACATGCTGTTCAACACGCCACTCAACATGCTGTTCAACACGCCGTTCAACATGCTGTTCAACACGCCGTTCAACACGCTGTTCAACACGCCACTCAACATGCTGTTCAACACGCCACTCAACATGCTGTTCAACACGCCGTTCAACATACGGAACAGCCCGACCATCCAGCGCTAACGGTGTCGATAGGAAAAGGTGTGACACAGCGAAAAGGCCTTCTGCTTACCGGACTGAAAGCGATTCCCGGTGACAGCCCTCTCATCCAGCAGGCTCATCAGCGTCGGGCAGTGTGAGCGGGGAAACCGCTTCAACCGAGAGAAAGGCACTCGCCACAATAAACCCACCCCGGTTTACGCAGGATCACTTATTTACAAATCTAATCTAATCCAATCCGGGCCGATCTGATCTGATCCGATCTCATTTAATCTATTCTAATCTAATCCGGCCCTAATCCGATTTCATCCGAGCCTGATCTAATTGAGCGCGGAGCTCCCGTAAAGGACATGGAGATGGGCCTTAATGTGAAGAGTTAAAGCACCCGGGCCTGCCTCAGGGGAACCGCGTACGGAGCTCATTCGCATTCACCCCGCCTGTTTACCTGAGCAGCCAACATCTGCAGGGGAATATATGAATATATGTGCTTGCGTGGCCTTGTAAGATGATCTATTAAAAGCGGTTATGGGTGGGCGGGTGACTCTTTCGATCCCCCGACGCGGGGGGTCGCGGTCGGGGGGGGGCTGCCGCAGTGCCCCAGCCCCTTCCGCTGAAGACGCTCACACACCACATCCGCCACGAGACGTCTTCCGCTCATTTCCCCTGGACAGGCTCCGGTTTATAATCAGTTATACGCCACATATAGACACGCTCCCAACTGCTTACAGTATATGGCAGCTACAGCTTTACTGACAGACCATTCACAGAATGTTTGACCAATAATTAGAGAACATATTTACTGTGCCAAGCGATAGAGATGTCTTCTGAGAAAGCGGTGTGTCCCTGGAATAGATTAAAGACAAGCTGCCCGTGAACTGGTGTGTTCCAGCCAGCCGCCTTCCAGGCGTCACCGAGGGAAGGGAAGTGCCCCGGGCTCCTTCATCCCCACGGTGGCCATTTTGTTTACCCACAGGAGCCACTTATCTGTGATAATCCCGCTCGCTGGGGGACTGCTCCACAGAGACGCACGGACACAGACTGCCCTGAAAGCACCAATCAAGTCATGACTGACGTGTTTCCCCGGTTATACTGACAACAATTAAGACTGCGCTTGCGAAGCAATGTCACAAAGAATACTAATCACACGCCAGTACTGAGAGAGGTCTTCTTCTCCCCCGCCCATTCTCAAATTGTTTTTTTTCTCACCGGTTATATTTTTACATTTATACACTTCCAAAAATGACATTGCCTGATGAGAAAAAACGCGTTGTGTAAGCACGATAGTCACCGCTGAAATCTCACAGATCATAATCAGGCAGTGGGCGCACTTTGCCAGAGTGCGTCTGATGTGTGATGCCTCGTTCGCGGGAAAGGTTTCCTTCTTCTGAAATATTTATTTCTGCCGCATATTTCCACCGTGCCCCGACTGCCCCAGAGTGGCCTAGTTTAAGTGATGTCACACACCATCAGCGGAGACTGCTGGGAAAAAATAATTTCAACACTTTCATCTCATTTGCTGAGGAAATATGTCATGCATAGTACACCACCTAGCAAAACGAAACAAACTTGCACATTACCTTTTTTTATCAAGTATATATTGCATTGCTAGCAAGGCGAGAATAAAGCAATTAAGTTCTACATTATATGAGGGGGTGCTGATATAAGGTCTGCGATTATCAAAACATCCATTACCGCTATAAATATGAGCGTCGTTATTAATGTCGTTTAATTACATGGCGGAAAATCTCCGTCTGTTCGCACACACATGCCCCCGCGTGCCGTGCAATCGCTGTAATCGCCGGCTGAGTGGAGTGCGCTGGACCACGACATTTAAAGTAGCCCGCTATTAGAAATGACGCGCTGGAAGATGGGTTTTGCGAGGGCCGATTACGAAATGGACGCTCGTTCGCAGGAAAACACGGGCTGGGTTTGGCCATATGTTGTAATTAAATGAAATTGCATTAAGGACAACAGCAGCGGGTCGTATTCACGCAGATGCGAGCCGGTGTGGCCGCGCGTTCGGGACACACGCGAAGGACACACGGCCCCCTCCGATCACTCCGGCGGTTCACTACCAATTCGCGCAGCGCCTGGCCAGGGGCTCGTGATTGCCAGAACTATTATGTGTTCCATTAGCGCGGTTTACCACCGCGACTTCAGCCGGTTTGCCCCCCACACAGAACGCCAGACCCAGTTTAATGTACAAGTCCTTCACACCACGTCGTAACTGGTGGTGGTTTAGGGGCAGCCTGTACTCACTCTCTCTCACACACACACACACACACACACACACACACACGACCGCTGAGCCTATGTCACCCGAATGTTTTACACTTTGTGATTGCCCGGGGCTTGTGAAGCACGGGAAACACGTCAATGGTATTTGGCAGATGCTCTTATCCAGAGCGACGTACAGTTGATTAGACTAAGCAGGAGACAATCCTCCCCTGGAGCAATGCAGGGTTAAGGGCCTTGCTCAAGGGCCCAACGGCTGTGCAGATCTTAACATGGCTACACCGGGGATCGAACCACCAACCTTGTGGTTCCCAGTCATGCACCTTAACCACTATGTCGCGGCATTCCTCCAGTGTGCTGACGGTACGACACCGACTATCCTACCCCACCCCCACACATTCTTCCCTGGGGGGGGTTTGTTCTGCCCACAAAATCCACGGCAAAAATGATCATTGTGCTTCTCACAATAAACCCCCAGACATCACTTTCGGTTTACTGTGCGAAGCGTCGCGCAGAGCCGGAATGGCTCCCACTGAGACGCAGTTTCACCTCAGGCTGGTGTAAACAGCCCAGACTCGGGCCTCCGTGTCAGAGCCGCAGTCTTCTCAGGGTTGCCGCAGTCATGCACGTGAGAGAATTCTGTGCTTGTCAGTTCATTTGACGCAGCCTTTCCCGACCACACCAGTGCCGTGCCCACATGAGACACAGACACTTTTTTTTGCACAAACAGGAAAGTGAAAGTGAATCACAAGCATAACGTGAAACTACGTCAAATGCGAATATTTACTTTATGCGCTTGATAACAATCCCATCGGTCCCATCTTTAAACCACTGATCTGTGTCAGTGTGGGACTCCGCTGGCCTTCAACACGGAGGTACGATTATCCAAAGACTATGTTTCGGAAAGGGCTTAGGAAACACTCATTTTTTGGAAGCCACTAAACATTGTCACAAAGCTCATTTAAGCCAATTGAGCTGTCCCATAATTCCCTTAATCCTTTGTCCTAAAACCTGACATGCACAGGAGATCCAGGAACTTGCATGTCAAATGTAATCTGAACAGGAAAGACTGTACATTTCTCAAAAATGGCCAATTTACGGAAAACCTGAAAGATGGTTTTCTGTTTGGTCCAGTTTAGTCACACCTGGATATGATACTGGACTCCCCTGGTTCAGACTGAACAGAACTCTCCGCCTTTCCTTTCTGTTTCAGAGAGGCCAGACAGGGAGTCTACCACTACAGGACAATAATAGTATTAGTATTTACCTGACACTTTTATCTAAACTGATTTAGTTGATTAGACTAAGTAGGGGCCAATCCCACCTGGATTGTGGAGTTGAACCACAAACCTTCCGGGGTTCCAGTCATGTACCTTAGCCGCTAGGCTACAGGCTTCCCATAATAATAATACATTTCAGTCATATAGCGCTTTTTATAACATAGAGATGATCTCAAAGTGCATAACAGAAGGCAACAATAAAACACTCAAAGGAAAAAAACAGCACAGTAAAACACAGTAATTTGCATCATGCAGTCAAAAAACTTGGATAAGCACACTGGTGAAATGGGTTTCGCGCCCGGCCTTGAATGGTGCAGATGACTGTGCCAGGTGATCGGGCAGACGGTTCTGATCTGAGCGTGGTTCAGCACCCCAGGGCTCATGCACCTTCTGAAAAGGACCACTACTGTAACATGAGTTAATTAACACTAACTAACCGGCACAAAGAATGCCATGGATCTATTGTCTATTAACATGTATTTGTGGTAATGGTAAGCCATTAGTCAACTACCATGGCCAGACCAGTAATCTGTCATGTTGCTAAAGACACACAGAAGCAGTGTGCAAGGGCTGGGAATGTTAAATGTGAAAGGGCAGGCGTCCTGAAGGGTGTGTGTGTGTGTGTGTGTGTGCATGCGTGCATGGGTGTGTATGTCTGTGTGTGTTTGTGTGTGTGTATGCGTAATACTTGGGCCCAACAATGGCGCAGTAAAGCAGAGAATACATCATCACTGCATTCTTGACGACAGTGCGGACCAGACAGAAATTATGTTACTAAAAGGAAGGTCTGATTGCTGTTGTAGGCTTGGTTTTGTACGCAGCAGGGAAATGAAAGTCACAAGAAAACCCATCTTATGAAGAGCACCTTTGGGAGAAATGTAATTCCGCTGATTACAGTACGAGAGAGGAGCAGGCGCGGGCACAATGGCACGGTTTCCGCGGCAACTATTAAGTCCATAAATCGCACTGTAACTACCTAAATGTCGGGACACTTCTGCACCCAACGGGCAGCTTGATCACCAGGTCTATAAAGCGCTGACAGGCCGGGGTAGCATGGCTGTTTGCAGTAATATTGCAGGGCTCTCAAAAAACAATTACAACTTGGCGAGATGCAGGATGAGAACCATCGTTCTGCTGTTTGTCAGAAACACAGCCAAAAATCTGCCGATAACTCTCCCTGCGCGTAATAGGGCTGCTATCTGTTTAGCAATGCACCAATTACAAGACTGTAATGTCATTGGTCCATGAACTAAATCAAGAGTTGCCGTATTTTAACACATAACAATAAATAATTAAATAAATAAATGTTTCAATTAACCATGTTACACATTACCTATTGCACGTAGTATCTCTTGTAGTGCAGCGCTCTCATCTCGCTGAACGCGCTTGAGGCCTACACTGTTTATCAACCACGTTACAGCACTCTCACACGTGAAGCCCACAAAGTAACACGATTTCAGCCAGAAACGATTGAACTATGAAACGGTTGAACGAAGCGATTGAACGCCGCACGACCAGTAGCTGCAAGTATTCAGTTTGTTACCTGGACACCGCATCCGTCACTGAGTTCGAGGTAGGAGGAGAATGTACACACGTTTCATATTCACCTGTGTAGAGAGGCTTTCCAGTGCAGTCAACTCGAGCAAAGTGTAATCCGTAATACTATCATTTACGAACTGTGCCGGACACTAAATCAGTGCTGAGAATAGCCTAATCCGTGATGCCATTATTAAAATCTATGCAATGACGCCAAAGAAAAAAATAAATCAATTCCCTCTCCTCTCATTCTCTGATCGAACAATCGTTGAGACCTTTGGACCCATTTTTGCACAGCCACAACCGAAATATCTTTCTTGTCAGAGATAACCACACCAGAAATATGCATGTGTCGCCCATGCTAGGTAGGCTACTAATAAACATACAGTGTCATTACTTAACGTGAGAAGACAAAAATGCGTGGGCATATTCATAAACATATTGCAAGTTGAAGTCAACAACAGTGAGTGTTCAATATCAGTGTTCCGCGTCAAACGTGTGTTCCAAGGCAATAAAATAAAAAACTCGAAAGCTATAGCCTACACAAAAAATAAACACAGATTATTATGTCCCCAATGGCAAGAAAGTGTTGGAAAATAAATTAAATCTTACAATGTTTACTCTCGCAGATGTGAGGGGAAAATACAATTCCAGAATATTTCGTCAAACATACAGATTTTTATTTTACTGATTATGGCACGTCCTTTTTGCATATACTGTACAACTCAAATGCATTAAAAAAAAGTTGTAAGCGTAACTGGCAGATCTGGGCTGATCGCGTTTAAAGGACCGCCCCGGAGACTGCGCTGCATTTCCGCGCACAACAAAGGAACCTTCTTGGACCAGCAATCTCACTGGCCATTTTTCACTTTCCCCAGATTGCAGAATTTTAAACAACACCCAGTAGGACGAGACGCCATCGGTTGCTGAGATACAATTCCGTTGCAAACACGCAAAGAACACAAAGAGTCAACCTGAAGGTTTATCTCGTTAGATTGAATTACCTGTTGCCAAAAGGGTTGTTGATTCTAGACCGGTCAAAGTAAGATGTTTGAATGCGAATCTAATGCAGCCTGTTACCTGTGTGTGTGTGTGTGTGTCGAGGGCAAAGGAAGCCCAAGTAGATTCATATTGTGGATTTTGAAGTAGCCAACAGTGCATTACGTATTGTAAGGGTTAATGGTGAGATTAAGCAGGCCTAGCTAAAAAAAGGTTTGACGTAAGAGGAGCGCTGTAAAATAACAGCTCTATGATATTAATTGGTGCGTCGCGGCGAGTACATACAGCTATTGGCCCTCGGTGTCTTCCTCAGAACAAGCAATGTTAAGTGCGGGATCGATCGATCATGTGCATAGGCTACAATTGTTATCGTGTGTGTGTGTGTGTGTGTGTGTGTGTGTGTGTGTGTGAGAGAGAGAGAGAGAGAGAGAGAGCGAGGAGAGAGAGAGAGAGAGAGAGAGAGAGAGAGAGAGAGAGAGAGAGAGAGAGAGAGAGAGAGAGAGAGAGAGGGTGGGTGGGGGGGGGGGGCGTCAAATTACAGTCTTGGTAAAAATGCTAAAGATTTAGTGATGGTGCAGCTGAGGGAAAGCCAACGTCATGTTGTGTGTGTGCATTATACATTAATAATATTATTGTTCAGTTCGACACTTTGCAGTTAAAGGTGCTGACAATCTTTCAATAAATATTTCTAGAAATAACTGAACTATGCAGATACGTCACGAGTACAGGTGAGAAATTCCTTTGGATAGGGAGATAATGCATGCCTCCGCTCCGTGTGTGGGGGCATGTTAACCTCAACTTAAATGTAATTGCAGCAAGCTAGTAAGTACAAGACAGAAATCTTTTTTTGTTGTTGTTCCATGTCAGGCGCAGATATCACAGGCAATGGTTAGGAAATTTACAACACGTGTCATGTGTCAAAATAAATATGTTTGATAGGTTTAAATGATCTTCATTTTACTGAAACGTTTCGTTATTGTTTTTCCAACACACAATCCGCATAGGCTATCCTAGTACTCAGTGTTGGCACTGTGATTGCAGATTGCCAATTAACCCTGGGGGCCACAGAAAGACCCCACACAAAGCTTACTCAAACAAGTCTCACCGTGTGTAATGTTAGACGAGCAAGTCAAGCACTCGGCCAACTTTTAAGGATTATACACAGGCGGAATATAAATAAAAAAATAAAAAAATAAAAAACTTAGCCTACCTTGACTGACATCAAAGAAAGGCGTGCCTCCAGGCACTAAATAAAAGCAGCGTCTCTAAGGATGCAATGTTAAAAAAAAAAAAGAATAAAAAAAAAGACCAGCAAAAATCGATATCCAATCAGGAGCGAGTCAATGAATCCAACAGCATTTTGACAAGAAAAAGAATAAAAACTAAAACTGGATTTAATTGTAAGCTATCACACTAAAATAAAAAAGCAACGATGTCCATTTAACTCCAAAAATAGGTATTTATCATTTCTAAGCGTTTAAAAAATCAGCTTCACGAGCACTGTAGCCTTGGCAACTCCTCCTCAGCCGAATGTGTCTGCGCGAGCGTCTCGAGCGGCTCGAAAATCCGCATTTTTGCCGAGCTGCTTCTGCTGTGTTCGGTCGAGTTATCCGCGTTTAGAAACGGGCTTATCGTGTTCAAGTGTGGAGTATTGTTTAAAAAAAACAGACGATTTGGTATTATGACTGTCAGCGTCGAGTGGTATCAGAGTTAGTTAGTTAGTTGTTATGCTTATTTTCTATATAGAAGAGGTCCAAATGTTATTTCCCAGTCTTTTAATTGATCTGTCACCCTATATCCGCTCTCAAAAATCATCACTTTTGCCACCCAAAGCATAAATATGCTTACTAGCGGAGGTATAGGTTTAAAATCCCCAGTGCAATTTTCAACTAGTCCAGAATTAACCTCTTCTTGCACTTTAAAACATTTTTAAAACATCGGAGCCGTTGGTCACCGTGGTTATAGCGCACCACAGCAGCCCCAAAAACGATTTCGGTTAAAAAAATAAAAAGGTTACATCGCTCTCGTGGACCGCCAGCATACATTTGTGCTTTGTTTCATGATTTCTCTCGGCATCTGTAACCGTTTAATAGTGATATGATGCATTTTGACAGGGTTCTTTTGTCAATTCATCCGATAATCCAGACAGGCAAAATAGCAACCAGTGTTGAAACGGGTATCCCTCATACGATAGGAGCAGATTAACTTCCCTTGGCTCTTCGAATGTTTCGCCGCCCGATTCTTCTCGCAGCGTTGGTTTGGGTAGCGAGCGCATTCACATCGCCTCTACAACCAGGATAGCACATCCGAGATCCGCGGAATGAAGTAAGCGCCGATGCACACGACCGTACCTGGTGCCGGAGTTGGAAGCGCTCCCCATCTCTGACACGATTACCTGTCCATAACGACGTTGTTTTTTTGAACGGAATAGTTTCTGCTGCAGCTCCAATGCAACAGCATATTAACCCGTTTTAAAATGCGCACGGAAATGGTCTTTCTCTTTTAGACTCCTTCTTCTTTCTTCCACAGTGACAGTAATGTGTTTTTCTCCTGTAGTTGGTCTACAGAGAGTGGTATTTGCGACGGCGACTTTAAAATAATGTATGTGTAAAATAATAATAACAATAATTTTGTGCTATGGCCACCCGGCTTCTCGGCGTCCCCGCGCGCCAGTGAGATTAAATAAAAGCGACAGGCTGGCGCGCGCACTGAACCCAGCCGCGCGGGCAGCTCGGGGACAAGAGGTGCGCTAATCAAAGCGACATTCCGACATACGACAAACACACACAAAACACACACACACGCACACACACACACAGACACACACACACACACAGGAAACATTAAAAAAAAACATTAACAGCCACACGCGGTCTGGAAGCTAAACCACTCAGATTAATCAGAAAGATAACTGATTTAATGCAAACCCGTAGTATAAACATGCACACACAAAAACGTGTAAGCAGTTTTTAAGGAATCGACAGTCACAAAAATATACAAGCAAACATATCGTCAAACACGCTCGATAAACACACGAAAAGACAAAGTGGCGCGTATTATAAAGAAGACACCGCCGCTGAGATTGGTATTTAAATATTTCCGTTTAATATGAACTGTACACCAATGCATTCCGCTGAAGCACCAGTCCAGACGCATACAGTAAACGAAAACATTCATTAATTCGTGAATTGATCGAGTTATTATAAGCATATCCGCACAGACACACGGTAAATTAAGAAAGATATCAATGTGCAATGCACTGGAACAGCGGACTAAATTCGGCGCTCTGCAGGTGTCAGTAACTGCATTCTTGCTGTAGCCCGACACGACCGGGCTTTGTGTGGGCTCTTTGGCGCTCAGTGGGATGTCTAACCTTTTATACAGACGATATGAACTTCACTCAAAAGGCCATTCAAGACTGGAATGAATGTACGCGACAGTTTCACTTTCACGCGGAGAGAAAAAACTAACGCGAGGTATAGCGACGCAGCCTGAAATTGGCAGCGGTTCGGCAAACGACCAGTATGGGCGATTTGGGCAGAAGCGCGAGGGTATTTGGAGACTCTTTAAATACATTCGCTGAGCGCTAGTTTTTCCTCCGTAGCCGCGAATGAAGCGTGTGCAGTCCGTGTGCATTATTAGGGCAAGTCTCCGATTCCTAGCACATCCCGATGGAAGGGAGCCGTTTCAATCCCTGTGTGGATTTATGTGCTGGAAGGCATTTTTCTTGGAAGGAAAGGGGGGGGGGGTTATATCGTTGAATAACTGGATTCCAAGACGGCCATAGCAGCCTACACATATCTGCTCGTAAATTAAATAACGACCATCTCCCATTAACTATTGTACGCTGTGTCACATGAGGCGCGGAGGTAGCCGACAGCATAGGGAGCTGAGGTCGTAACTCAACGGTTGTGGGTTCGATACCCAGCCGGGGCGCTGGCGATATGAAAGTTTAACGTGATTGCTTCAGCGCACAGCCCGTTGTGTGAATGGATTTTGTGCAAATGTTATCCGTCTAAGCTTCTCTGGATGAGACCTTCTGCTAATTACTAATTCCGAAATTCAAGAATGGAGCACAAAAAAAAGTTATTGCGTGGAAAGTGGGGGTTGTGGTAACCTAGCGTATGGACAATTAAATAAGGATGCCAGTCCTAATTTCCTCAGGCGCAACGAATGCTCTCATCTAGGCGCTTCTTCCCCATACATCACGGCAATCAATAAATTAAAGCTAATCAGGGAAAGCCGAAAATAAAAATAATGTCTATCATGGGACGACTTCAAAGGATCACATGCATATTTTATATCGGCAGTGATCCCCTTAATGACGTCTTTTGATGATAAAATAATAATATTAAACCGGCCGGAAGACGAGGAGAGCGTTTTCAGCACCACGGACAGATACCGGGCGTCCCGCGTGTTCTCTCAAGCTGAACACCCGCAGGACGACATAGATTTTTATTGACCAATGACACACTAACATGCATTATCATTACTATTACTATTACTATTATTGTTATGATTCGTAGTCATCTGAAGGTTGTCTGACGATGTGGAATGGGGGCATGGATCCGTTAAATCCACGAGGGGACTGCGGGCAGTTAGTTTGAGGCGATTCATGTAGCCTAATACACACCGGTCAGCATTTAATTAAAATCTCCCTTCAGAGAATAGCCAAGCCTGTCAGTTAACATCGGCAACCTTTCTATTCAGTTAGAGATGATCACATAAGTCGTTCAAGTCAACATGAGTATACAATACATACAATACACAGTTGGTCACCAAATTACAACACCCTTATCTCTGTATGATATTCGCATAACGCTAATGGCCTACCATAACCAGTATACCTGGGGCTCATACATTAAATAACCCGACTCTGGGGCAGCCTGTAGCCTAGTGGCTAAGGTACATGACTGTAGCCTAGTGGCTAAGGTACATGACTGTAGCCTAGCGGCTAAGGTACATGACTGTAGCCTAGTGGCTAAGGTACATGACTGTAGCATAGCGGCTAAGGTACATGACTGTAGCCTAGCGGCTGAGGTACATGACTGTAGCCTAGTGGCTAAGGTACATGACTGTAGCATAGTGGCTAAGGTACATGACTGTAGCCTAGTGGCTAAGGTACATGACTGTAGCCTAGTGGCTAAGGTACATGACTGTAGCATAGTGGCTAAGGTACATGACTGTAGCCTAGTGGCTAAGGTACATCACTGTAGCCTAGTGGCTAAGGTACATGACTGTAGCCTAGTGGCTAAGGTACATGACTGTAGCCTAGTGGCTAAGGTACATGACTGTAGCATAGTGGCTAAGGTACATGACTGTAGCCTAGTGGCTAAGGTACATGACTGTAGCCTAGTGGCTAAGGTACATGACTGTAGCCTAGTGGCTAAGGTACATGACTGTAGCCTAGTGGCTAAGGTACATGACTGTAGCCTAGTGGCTAAGGTACATGACTGTAGCCTAGTGGCTAAGGTACATGACTGGGACCCGGAAGGTAGGTGGTGCAAGACCACAGTGCAGCCACGATAACATCCACACAGCTGTGAGCCCTAATCCCCACATTGCTCCAGGGGGGATTGCCCCCTGCTTAGTCTAATCAACTGTAATTCATTTTTGATAAAACAAAGCTTCGGCTAAATAATAAATAAAACATAATGCTGATGGCGTATCATGAGCAGTATGCCTGGGGCACGCATATTAAATAAAGCGGCTCTAGATGTACAGTATATAACATCTCAGACAGTAAATGGTATCTCGGTGTGAGCAGAAACCCAGGAACGACCGTATGGGCAGTGATGATACACAGGTCGGCCTGTAGTGTAGTGGTGAAGGTAAATGACTGGGACACGCAAGGTCGGTGGTTCTAATCCCAGTGTAGCCACAATAAGTTCCGCACAGCCGTTGGGCCCTTGAGCAAGGCCCTTAACCCTGCATTGCTCCAGGGGAGGATTGTCTCCTGCTTAGTCTAATCAACTGTACGTCGCTCTGGATAAGAGTGTCTGCCAAATGACGAAGAGAGCAGCCCAGGGCTGGTTCTGAAACGGCCCGGTGCTGAAACGGCCCGGTGCTGAAACGGCCCGGTTCTGAAACGGCCCGGTTCTGCCCCAGCGGTGACGCTCCACACCCTCTCCCGCTCGGTGCCGGGGAAACCCAACACGCCGGCGTTCATCAAACATTCACCACCGCGCCCGGTTTACACCTGTTCTCCTTTTGTCAGGCGGCCTCTGCCACAATACCGCCACTTACCGCCGTGTCAATCACTCAGGGCTCTCATTTCATCCCGCACCCTTTCTCAAAACAAAAAGCCTCTCGTCGATGAGCGAAACACTTTCCAAAACAGTGTCTCGACTGGAAAATGCCAAGGAACACGCGAAAGATAGGCCGATTATGAAGAAAGAAACGGCAGCTTGTGAACTGGATCAACACAACAATCAGATGCAAAGTGTTCATTTGGTATAGCGCATTAGACACTGTGACGGGCAGAGCAAACACACCACAAAAATAACAAATAACATTGTGCATCCAACTAATGCAGGGGTGTCAAACTCCAGTCCTGGAGGGCCACAGTGTCTGCTGGTTTTTGGCGTGTTTCAGCGCGACTGATGAAATTAAGTCTTTCATTGGCTAAAGAGTCCACACACCTTGTTCTCTGAGCCTTAATTGGCTGCTGTTCGAAAGGAAACCACAAATACCTGCAGTCACTGTGGCCCTCCAGGACTGGAGTTAAACCTGCAGACACTGCGGCCCTCCAGGACCGGAGTTAAACCTGCAGACACTGTGGCCCTCCAGGACTGGAGATAAACCTGCAGACACTGAGGCCACCCAGGACTGGAGTTAAACCTGCAGACACTGCGGCCCTCCAGGACTGGAGTTAGACCGGCAGACACTGCGGCCCTCCAGGACTGGAGATAAACCTGCAGACACTGAGGCCACCCAGGACTGGAGTTAAACCTGCAGACACTGCGGCCCCTCCAGGACTGGAGTTAAACCTGCAGACACTGCGGCCCCTCCAGGACTGGAGTTAAACCTGCAGACACTGCGGCCCTCCAGGAATGGAGTTAAACCTGCAGACACTGAGGCCACCCAGGACTGGAGTTAAACCTGCAGACACTGCGGCCCTCCAGGACTGGAGTTAAACCTGCAGACACTGCGGCCCTCCAGGACTGGAGTTAAACCTGCAGACACTGAGGCCCTCCAGGACTGGAGTTAGACCTGCAGACACTGCGGCCCTCCAGAACTGGAGTTAAACCTGCAGACACTGCGGCCCTCCAGGAATGGAGTTAAACCTGCAGACACTGCGGCCCTCCAGAACTGGAGTTAAACCTGCAGACACTGCGGCCCTCCAGGACTGGTTAGACTTGCAGACCGAGTTTGACCTTCCTGACCGAAGGCATCCAGATCCAGGTGTGTGTTGAGCGTAGGAGGAGGAGACGTGCTGGCCTGTCCCTCCCCAAACAGCAGGAGACGTCTGATTTCCCAGACTGAGCGTACGCATGGCACGCCTCACGCCGCACTCTGGAACACTCCGGAGTTTGGCCACGCTCCAGCTCACACCGGGAGAACTTCCCAGCCGGCATCTGTCAGTCAAATCCCACACTGCACACTGCGCCAAAGAGGGGGGGGAGTTAATCAGAAACTCACACACACACACACACACACACACACACACACACACATATGCGCGCGCGCGCACACACACACACACACACACACACACAAACACACACACAGTCACGATGGACACACACATACACACTGTCAGGATGGACGCACACACACTGTCAGGATAGACACACACGCATGCATGCACACAGATTATCAGGGTGAACACACCCACTGTCAGGACACACACACATGCGCGCGCACACACACATGCTATCCACACACTATACACAGACACACCTGCTTACAGGAGTCATAGAAATACAAATACACACACGGACACACAAATAA